>NW_011499888.1:342706-344671 GCF_000495115.2 Populus euphratica | reverse complement strand
TGCCGGAGGTGGCAGAACCAGTAGATCGGCCGTCTTCCTCTTCTCTGTCTTCCGTCGCCGGCGGTGAGTATTGTGATTTGGGTTTTCAAATCGGAAGCCATGACAGATTCTGGGCAAAACTTCTGACGACCATTACTCATCAACCATTGAAACAATAACAAATCCCAACGGTGAAATGATAAACCGACATCTCATGCAGCATATATCCAAATATCAGCCCGAGTTAACGGTTGGATCTCCCTGGATCGAAGTTAGACCGAAACTGACCTGAGATTGGCGAGCCACTGCTGAACACGCATAACACTTTTTTGGATGGGTTTCATCTCATCTCCACCATTTAGAATGTGCAATACAACCATATGCATCACATATCCAAAACTCAGGTTGATCTAACGGTGAATAATGGACAAATAGGTCAGTGGCTCTAACTGTTCCAAGAGTGGTTTGTCCAGAAATATTCAGATGGTAATATTTCTCTCGTGGTTTCAAATATAGATGTAGTAAATATAGAGACGCGCAACATACTCAAATTTCGCGTCGATCCAACTGTAAACGAGTGAGAAATCGTCCGGCGAAGCTGACAGGTTTGAGGGGGTGAGGGAGGCAGCGGCTCTTCTAGTGATGGAGAGAAAAAATTAGGGTTTTTTGTGTTTTAGGGTTTCTTTTCTCCTTTTTTTGTCAAAATTGCCCCTCTCCTTTTTCTTTGTGTTAAAGGTTGCTATTTATAGGTAAAATGTTGCTTGTATTTCAAAATTGGTCCCTCAATTTTATTTTTTTGTAAATTTTGATTTTTTTGATTTTTTTGTATTTTTTTGAAAACAAGCAATATCAACATCGACTCAATAAGGAAAATCAATTATTTTAAAAATAACGCGTTAAAAGTTGAACGCATTCCAAATATCTTTGAAAATTTAAATTCTTTTGAGATGATGTTGAAAATGCTAAAAATGATGCAAATATATTTAAAAATATATTTTTCGGATTTTCATTGTTTTCCTCTATTTTTTAGATTTTTTTTCTAAAACTTTATCAAAATATGGATAAAAATTAGGGAATAACCCAGAATTGGGTTATGACATATATAATAAAACAAAAAAAATAATTCAATGACAAACGGTGCAGCTGTCCCATGATTATATTCAGAATCTCGTGATTATATTTACAAAGACTCGTGATTTGTTGTCCCCTTTCATTGGCTATAAATAGCCAATGAAAGCAAGACACAAGGGTGGGAGAAAAAAGAATTATGAATTCTAAATTGAGTGGCACTATTTGCATTACTATTTATGTTACTATTTGGCTACTATTCATTTTTTATATATTTTTTCTACACCCTAGTAAGATATTAAATTTTTTTAAAACAAATTGAGAAATACCAAAAATATCCCAACCGTTAAATCTAATAGTGTTTGAATCTGAGCCTTTGATTTCTTAGGATACAATAGGCTTTACCACACCGGATTAAAACCCAAATCAATCTCAACCTTTAAAATAATCTGTCATTCGATCCTGTTGCGCCACGTCAGCAGCTGTACCAAACACTCGGTACACCGCGAAATACCAGATCGTAGCCCATTCAATCCTGACCGCCGATCAACTTGAAGATCAAACCAATCACAGCCGCACGATCTGTTCATCCGAGATCCAACGGCTCACAGGCTTTAGACGCATGAGTGCACTATACACTTGTCCGCATCGCAGCAGAACCCAGAGCTTCTCTCTCCTCTCGCCGACAATTCTCTCTCTCTCCGCCGATCTCCTATTTCCGGTTGTTTCAAGCCGCGAAACCACCACAGAAACGTGAATCGCCTCCTCTGAAGCAAAACCCTGGTCGTGTTACACTTTTTCACCGGCTAGTTTGGCCGGAAAAAGGTCGCGACCGTCATCGGCCAATCGACCTTCAAGTCGTCGATTCTCCCTCCTCAGCCATCAACGGCCAACGAGACCACCACCATCAGAATCCTC
>NW_011499888.1:340623-341488 GCF_000495115.2 Populus euphratica | reverse complement strand
CGGCGTGAACAGTACCCGCGCGTGAACAGTACCCGCGGGTCCATTGGCATTTTCGTAAATTTTCGATAAATCCGAGGGTATTTCAGTCTTTTGCCTATACAGGGGTGCTCAGGTAATTTTTTATGATATTTTATTGTATTTTTTGATATTTTTATATATAAATACTTGTAAATTCTTGCATAAAAAAAAAAAACAAAAGAAAACCAAAATAAATAACAACGCGGGTTTAACACCCATTTTATCATATCACTGTTCATAGGTCAAAAACCCAATTTTCAAGAATTGATATATCTATTTGTGAATGATATCAAAATAATTTTTATTTTATAAAATAAATTTTCTCGACACGTCTCTTTTATTTATAGAAAAGGACCGATGTCAAAAAAATTAAATACCAAATATGGATTATGTCCATTATTATTTATTTTGGTAAATCAGACGTAACTCTCCTTTTTAGGGATAAACGTCGATATTTTAGACAAAGTCTCCTAATTTTAGGGACTGATGTCATTTTTAACGCGTCTCCTATTTTTAGGGACCGACGTTAAATATGTTAAAAATTTACAAATAAGCTCAAAATATAATAGCATTTGAATCAAAATAAGAAAAACACACAAGTAAAGGTAACCTTTCTCTGAAAGGATGTTTTAAGGGTGGTGTCTACCTTCCCTTAATCATAACTAACCCAGTACCCGAATCTCTGGGACCAGTGTCTAATTTTGGATTTCTAGTTCCCTCAAATTACTAGATGGCGACTCCAATAAAATCTTTATTTCCTCCAAATCAAATAAAAACTAAATGATTCTTTTTTTTTGTTTAAAAAAACAAACAAAAAAGGAGTGGAGCCGTCGCCCGACGTCGTGTA
>NW_011499888.1:321345-340557 GCF_000495115.2 Populus euphratica | reverse complement strand
GGGATTTAGGGTTGAACCAACTGCTTGTGTTTGCTTTTCATATGCTTTTTCTTATATGCTATTTATTTTTGGCATTTATTTTATTTACATTATTTATTACTGTAATTCTTTTCAATTTTTCATATTGCCACATGCATGCATGATATTTATTTGTGTATTCACACACTTCACGATGAACCCATAAAAGCTCTGGACCCGAGCTTCATCCTTTTTAATATTAGAAAAGAAAGATTCAAGTGGCAAGTGTGACTTATGTCCACCGATGCTCATTTGGACTTTCTTTTGGATTGTAACTCACCCTATGCAACGGGTATTGTGGAATTTTATCCCATACTCATGTTGCATAAGGTTAAGAGGTCGATTACTTCACAAGTAATTCAGGCAATCTAAGAACCAAATAATTTCTTTAAGGATAGAATAAACTAAGCCAAACCTTATGAGTTAAATCCTATCAAGTAGGATATAAGACACAAATAAATGTCAATGCATTAACATACATTTTCATATATATTTCATATTCTCATTATATCTCCACCGATCCTTATAGGAAGTGTGAGATGGAAAAAACCAAATCTAATGAGGAATTTTTGACCAGATCAAAATTAAAGCATCAAATTTCTTCCCTAAATCAGTTCAAGTTCCTATAAGTTTGGAGTCCTCAGTGAGAACTTTCTTAAAAGAATCTGATATGGTCTGTTCCTCATCATAAGTTAAAGGAAAACCTGAAACAAATAACACGCATGCATCATCCATATGACATTTTGCATCCATTTGTGCATTTCATTCATTTTTATTGCATTTATTCAGGCTGAAATATAGGTCCCCCAAAAGACCATAAAATTCATTACACTCAACTACGAAGAAAGATAATGGAGAACGAAGAAAGAGCACATCTAGAGGCTCACTATCAAAGGGAGTTGGAGAGCATGAAAAATGATATCGCACGACTTATAAGTCTACTCGAGCAGGCCCTAGTATCCAAGTCTGGAGAAGATACCTCTACTCAGCCAGTAGTTGCAACTCCATCTGTATCTACGCTAGTAGCTCCTTTCATATTCACTTCTCAAAATCTAGGGGCAAATCCTTCTTCATCTGAACAGCAGTTCACTGCCAATGTTCCACCAGCACAAGTGCCGATTATAAACTTGACAACTGATGACTCACATAGGATGAGATACTCTAAACCTGTTGATTATGATAAATTGACCGCTCTAGAAGAAATATTGAAAGCGTTCGAAGGGGCAGACTTATATGATCCTGTTCATGTTGTAGAGATGTGTTTAGTCCTAAATGTAATTGTACCCAAAGAATTTAGGGTATCAGAATTTATCAAGTATACAGGAACTGAATGCCCAGTCACTCATCTTAAATCTTATTGTAATAAGATGGCAAAAGTTGTGAATGATGAGAAACTTCTCATCCATTTCTTTCAAGACAGTCTTTCTGGATCAGCACTAAGCTGGTATACAAGGCTAGATAATACAAAGATCAGAAAGTGGAAAGATTTAGTCAAAGCTTTTATGGAGCAGTACAAATTCAACATGGAGGTAGTCCCGGACAGGTCAAGCTTGTTAGTCATGGAGAAGGGCAATAAAGAGACTGTAAGAGAATACGCTTTGAGATGGCGTGAAAAAGCATCTCATGTGCGGTACCCTCTTTGTTAGAAAAAGAAATGGTCACTCTGTTTACCAACACTTTTAAATCTCCCTACTTTGAACACCTAGTGGGTAGTTCAGCTCAGCATTTTTATGATGCTGTAACTATTTCTGAGAGGATAGAACAAGCAATAAGAATGGGGAGAATGTTAGAGCCTACTAAGAAGAAAGGCTTTACCGGGAAAAAGAAGGAGTCTGAAGTAAACAATGTGGAAGGAGGGTACAAGGGTAAGAAGAAAAATTATCATTACTATAACTTCCAAAGACCTACCCAACAAGTTACAAGTGTAAACTTCACTAAACCTTTCCCTACCAACAAGTTGCAAGTGTAAACTTCACTAAACATTTCCCTACCAACCAACAAAACCAACCAAATGACCAACAAAGTAACCAGATTGTTAATCCTCCAAGAAGGAATTTTCAAAGAACCCAAGAATGGTTACCACCATTACCACTTCCCTTGGGAGAAATGTATTCGAAGTTGTTGAGTATTGGGCAGGTGGCCCCTATTCCCTTAACCCCACTACAACCTCCATACCTAAATTGGTATAAGCCTGATATGACATATGAATATCATGCTGGCATTGCTGGGCATAACATTGAAAGCTATAATGCATTCAAAAACAAGCTCCTGCAATTGATAAAAGCTGGATGGATAACTTTTGATGATACACCGAATGTGAATTCTAACCCTTTACCCAATCATGCCACAAGCAGTGGAGGGGTGAATGTTGTAGGAGTAGAGGGTAAGAAGGAAAGAACTTTGAAGGTTTCCATGGAAAAATTGTATGGTATAATAGTACAGTCTGGATATTTATCCAAGTTTGAACCAGTAATGAATGGAAATAATTACTGTAAGTTTCATGCCAAGGTGGGACATCACATTGATGATTGCGAAGAATTTCACCAAGAAGTGAAAAGGATGCTGAGTTTTGGCATGATACGGATAGAAAGTGAAGAAGAAAGTAGTGAAGTTGGGATGATAGGCGGCCAGGAGAAAAAAAGGGAGGTTTGTAGACTCCAACCAACTATGGGTGGTCCGCCAAAACTAATCCTAATCAAGCCTGTATGTACCAATAATGGAAGTTATGGCACAATGCCTTATAATTATGGGTATGCTTTCAACATTAAAAATCCTACTCCTATCTTCCATACTGAAATCGGTGGTTTAACTCTAAGTGGTCGGTGTTTTACACCAGAAGAATTAGAGAGGCAGAGGAAAGCTAAAGGAAAAGAAATAGTTGAGGCTTTTAAAGATATGGAAGTGAACAAACCCATAAGTGAAGAGGAGTCTAATGAATTTCTGAAGTTGATGAAGCATAGTGAGTGTAGTGTGGTAGATCAGTTGAAGAAAACTCCTACTAGAATCTTTTTAATGTCACTTATCTTGAGTTCTGAGTTACACCGTAAAGTGTTGTAAAAGGTGTTGAATGAAGCATATGTGCCACAGGATATTACTCATGATAAAATGGAGCATTTGGTAGGAAGAATTCAAGCCTCTAATTACTTATATTTCACTAAAGATGAGCTAAACCCGGAAGGGACTGGGAATAACAAGCCCTTGTATATCACTATGAAATATAAGGACTGTCTGATCAGCAAAGTGCTTGTGGATAATGGTTCAGTTTTGAATGTGCTACCAAGGTATATGCTAGATGAGATGTTAATTGATGCTACTCATATGAGGCCAAGTATTATAACGGCTAGAGCATATGATGGTTCCCCTAGACAGGTGATAGAGACCATTGATATTGAATTGTTTATAGGGCCTCAGATGTTCTTGATAACCCTACAAGTGATGGATATCCATCCTTCGTATAGCATGTTATTAGGAAGGCCATGGATACACGCCTCTGGGGCTGTGACATCATCTCTACATTAATGCCTGAAGTACATCATCAATGGTACTTTAGTGAAAGTTAAGGCAGAAGAAACCTTGTCCATGATAAGGAATGTGGCGGTCCCTTATATTGAAGCAGAAGATTGCAAAGATGGAAATCTCCATGCCTTCAAGATTGTGAACACCGAATGGGTACCGGAGAATACGATGTTGAGAAGACCAACTATTTCTGGTACTACTAGAATGATAGCTAAATGCTTTTTAAAACATGGGCTACCATTCCAGAATGATCTAATTGCTGGAAATCATAAAAGAGTCAACATGATGAAAATTAAGGTCGTTAATCAGAGGTTTGGGCTTGGCTTCAAGCCTAAGAAAGATGATCATAAGAGAGCTGCTAGGATAAAACGAGAGAGAAGGTTGGCCAGAATAGAAGGAAAAAAGCCAGAGGAAGAAGACATTGTAATCCCACCTATCCATGTTTCTTTTCCAAAGTCAGCATATGTGATGAAACTTGAAAATATGATGGAAGTCTTGGGACAGAAATTTGCTATTATGGATATCAACAATGTAGAAGAAGGTGAAGAGAAAGGCTGGAACTGTGATGATGAGCCAATAACAATAAAAGAAGATGAATTGTTACCTTAGTTAACTGTCCATGCTCTAGAAGAAGCTCCAACCAGCGCCTTTGTGCGAAAGCTTTCAGTTGGAGAAGTATTCCAGAATTGGAAGATTGAAGAAGCCCCAATTATTTTCAAGAAGTAATGATTAAGTGTCTACTTATATTTGCTTTTATGTGTTTTGCATTGTAGTTTGCTTTGTGTTTTTATACCTAGTTGGAAATCTTGGCTCAAGATGACAACATAAGGTCTTTTTATAATTGTTGAGCCAACTTTTAAAATAATATTGAGAACAAGCATTTTCATCAGTATTTGTTGAATTCCTTTCATTTTGTTCGGCTATAAGATATGCATTCACACTAAAAACACCCTCCGCTTTCAGGAATTCTGAAAGTGAATCCTCCATAAATCCACAAACATATTGCATTGAAAATGAATGGCCAACCTTTGATAAGGATGAGATTGCAATGGATGAAAAGGAATGGGATGAAGAGTTTGCTAGACGAGTATAACAGTCAGAGCATGCTTGGAAATCTGTGAAGGAAGAACTAGAGGTGATAAATGTAGGCACTGAGCAAGATAAAAGAGAGTTAAAGATTGGAACTTTGATCACTACAGAAGAAAGATGCAATTTAACCTCATTACTACAAGAGTATATCGATGTGTTTGCCTGGTCTTATACAGATATGTCTGGTTTAGACATTGATATTGTAGTACACAGATTGCCTTTGATAGAAGGATGTAAACCTGTTAAGTAGAAATTAAGAAGAACTCGCCCAGATATTGTGCTCAAGGTCAAGGCAGAGATAGAGAAGCAGTGGGATGCTGGTTTTCTAGAAGTTATTAAATACCCTCAATGGGTATCTAATATAGTGGTGGTACCAAAAAAAGATAACAAAATCAGAGTAAGTGTAGATTTCAGGGATCTAAACAAAGTCAGTCCGAAGGATGATTTTCCTTTGTCTCAGATAAATGTCCTGGTAGACAATGCTTCTAGGAGTTCAACTTACTCCTTCATGGATGGATTCTCCGGTTATAACCAAATTAAAAAGGCTGAAGAAGATAAAGAGAAGACCACTTTTGTCACATCATGGGGAACATTTTGCTACAAAGTGATGCCATTCGGGTTGAAGAATGCTGGAGCCACATATCAAAGGGCAATGGTGACACTTTTCCATGATATGATACATAAAGAGATTGAAGTGTATGTGGATGATATGATTGCCAAGTCTAAGAATGAAGAAGATCATGTTCAGGTTCTAAGAAAATTATTTGAAAGACTAAGAAAGTATTAGTTGAAGCTGAATCCTTCAAAATGCTCGTTTGGGGTAAAATCTGGAAAGTTGCTAGGATTTTTGATAAGCAATAAAGGAATAGAGGTCGATCCTGATAAAGTGAAAGCAATTCAGGCTATGACGGTTCCTAAGACCGAGAAAGAAGTAAGAGGTTTCTTAGGATGTTTGAATTACATTGCTCGATTCATATCTCAGTTAACAGCAATATGTGAGTCAATTTTTGGATTACTTCGAAAAAAGAACCCTGGTACATGAGGCTTTTGATAAAATAAAGCAATACTTACAGAATCCACCTTTGCTCGTGCCCCCTATGCCTGGAAGACCTTTGATCTTGTATTTGACAGTAACTGAGGTAGTAATGGGTTGTGTGTTGGGATAACATGATGAGTCTGGGAGAAAGGAGCAAGCTATCTATTATCTGAGTAAGAAGTTTACAGATTGTGAATCCAGATATACTATGACTGAGAAGCTATGTTGTGCTCTTGTATGGAATACGAAGCATCTTCGACAATATATGTTGTATTATACCACCTGGTTGATCTCAAAAATGGATCCTCTTAAATACATCTTTGAGAAACCATACTTGTCAAGCCGAATAGCAAGATGGCAAGTAATGTTGGCTGAGTATAACATTGTATATAAGACAAGCAAATCTGTAAAAGGAAGTGTAATTGCTGATCATCTAGCAGATAATGTTATCAATGACTATGACCCTTTAAAATTTGACTTCCCGGATGAGGATGTGTTGATAGTAGAAGAAGACAAAGAAAAGAATGATTGGTGGATCATGTATTTTGATGGGGTAGTGAATGTTTCTGGTAATGGAGCAGGCGCTGTGATAATCTCACCTGACAAGAAGCAATATCCCGTCTCAGTCAAACTACAATTTGAATGCACTAACAATACTGCTGAATATGAGGCTTGTATCCTTGGATTAGAAGCTGTTTTGGAGATGAAAATAAAGAAGCTTGATGTCTATGGGGATTCAATGTTAATAATCTGTCAAGTGAAAGGCGAATGGCAGACCAAGGAAGAAAAACTGATACCATATCAACAATATCTCTTGAAACTAACTGAGGGCTTTGATGAGATAGATTTTACCCACATGGAAAGAGACAAAAACTAGTTTGTTGATGCTTTGGCAACCTTAGCTTCTATGGCCAAAACTGATTACGGAGTGAGGGTACAACCAATCTGCACTGAGATTAGAAATTCTCCAGCTCATTGTTGTTCAATTGAAGGAGAAATAGATGGGAACCCCTGGTTTTATGACATCAAACAGTTTATCCAATATCAAGAGTATCCCTTGGGGGCATCCAAAGTAGATATGAAGACCTTGAGAAGGTTAGCTCTGGAATTTTACCTGGATGGAGAAATTCTATACAAAAGGTCATTCAATGGGACTTTACTAAGATATCTAGATGAAATCGAGGCTAAGGTAGCATTGCAAGAAATTCATGAAGGAATTTGTGCAACTCATGCAAGTGGGCATATGATGGCTAGACAATTACAATGATCTAGGTATTTCTGGATGACTATGGAGAAAGATTGCATCGATTATGTCAGGAAATGTCAAGTGTATAGTGATAAGATAAATGCACCTCCAGCTCCTTTATTTAATATGACATCACCATGGCCATTTGCAATGTGGGGAATAGATGTGATTGGACCAATCAACTCAAAAGCCAGCAATAAGCATCAATTTATCTTAGTAACCATTGATTACTTCACAAAGTGGGTGGAGACCAGCTCTTATACCCATGTAACTCAAAAGGTGGTCAAGAGTTTTATTGAGAAAGATTTGATCTATCGGTATGGTTCACTTGAGAAGATAGTGACCCACAATGCCTAGAATTTTAATGGAAAAATGATCATAGAATTGTGCATGAAGTGGAAAATTAAACATTCAAACTCATCTCCCTATAGACCAAAAATGAATGGTGTTGTCGAAGCTGCAAACAAGAATATCAAGAAGATTATCCAGAAGATGGTAGTCACTTACAAGGATTGGCATGAGATGCTTCCCTTTGCTCTACATGCATATCGTACAGCAGTAAGAACATCTACTGGAGCTACACCTTATTCACTAGTATTTGGGATGGAGGCGGTGATGCCTTTGGAAGTAAAAATTCCATCTTTGAGAGTACTAATAGAATCTGAACTAGAAGAAGCTGAATGGGCTAAAGTGAGATATGACCAGCTAAACATGATAAGTGAGAAGAGGTTGGCTGTAATTTTTCATCACCAGCTATACCAAAGAAGGATGGCCAAAGCATATGACCGGAAAGTCCTACCAAGAGAATTCAAAGAGGGGGATCTTGTACTCAAAAAAATCTTACCACTACCAAGTAAAGACCAAAGCAAGTGGGCACCAAACTATGAAGGCCTATATGTAGTGAAGAAAGCATTCTCCGGAGGGGCTCTGTTGTTAACTAGGATGGATGGAGATGATTTACCTAGGCCCGTGAACTCTGATTCTGTGAAAAAGTATTATATATGATGTATTTCATCCAATCAAAATCAAATGAAATAAAGTTTTGGTCAGGAAATTCTCTTTGCATATACCTTACCAAAAAGCCCATGCATGATCTCAATGGCTCAACAATCTGATCTTTTAAATGTTTTTTTTACAAGAGAACCCATTCTTCTTAAATGAGGTTTTAAAAGAATTGATTTTGTTTATGATTTCAATGAAATAAATCAATGATTTGTTTAGGATAATGTTCAAAGCAATTCTTTTAAAAGAGATGACCATACAAGTCAAAAACACGTAATTGGAACAACTATCACTTAAATTATGTCTTGGACTTACATTTTATCAGCATGAATAATGGTTGATAGTACATTAGCTTGTCATGGACTCACAAAACATGGTATCTTATAAATCCAAAACATTACGCTGGATGTGGACAAAGTTTATTGTTTTTAACCGATCCTACTTGAAATGAAGAAAGGTCATCTTTGATACTCCTTTCACTTTCTTTTAAAATTATCCTTTGCAGTCCCAATTTGAGCCGAGTCTATTTAAAGTTTTTTTTTTCTTTCATAAGAACCTTAACTAAGATCACACCCTACACTAGGGGCAAAACGAAAGAAATGATCATTGAAATCATCTTGAAGACATGTGAGCTTATGAAATCTAACAAAAAAAATTTCCAAATAATTGAGAGAATTCCCAACAAATAGAAAAATTCCTAATTTGGAATATTTAGTATCATTTTGTTGTCAAGATAGAAAAAAAATGAAGATAAGATAACAGTGATCTATAGTTTTCAAACCCTTAAACACTTTCTTTGAGCTTATGAAATCCTCTTTCTTTTACAGCCTTGAGCCATAAATACATTACATGCCTTTAAAGTCCTTTCTAATCAAGAAAGCAACCTGAAGAAAGCAACCTGAATTAATAAACAACGTTCTTAAAATATAAGAGACTTTTTCATAAAGAGTCATGATGTAGCAAATAATTATTCATTATTATTCATGCTGATAAAAGGAGTGTTTCTAAAAATAAAAGGCAATTGTTCCTTTTCCCTCAAAATACATTCAAGCAATCGCTTGAACACTTTGAAAACCAAAGCAGAAGGTCATCTCATCACTTACCTTTATCTAAGATTACTTTTACTAAGAGATTTAATACAAATCCTTAGAGTTGCTTGAACATTGTTATAAACAGACATTGAGAGTTTCAATTTTCAAAAACAAAAGAGATCTTTTGAAAAATCATTTTTGAAAAAATGGTTTTCTATGTGAAGAAGAAAGATATATGACACACCAAGAGGCAGTGTTAGAAAATCAGAGATTCTAACAACAACAAGAGCAAATGAGGAAATGAAAAGAGACAGTTACTTCTTCCAAGGGTAGAGAAGCAATCACAAGAAATCTTCTACAGGAAAAGAAGTAGTCACCTGATTTCTAATGGCACAAAGAAATTTGCTTCCCTGGTGGGAGATACACATGAAAAATGAGTGGGATAATCCTCATATATTGACCATATGAATTGGTTAAAGAATCCTCAACAACGGAAATGTTACCAACAATACAATGTCGGGCTAGGGAGAAACTAATGCTCTCAATGAAATATCCAATGGAGAAAGAGGCAATGACTATTGAGAAACTCAAACAAAGTTTATCTTGGAGAACTCAACAACATGGGTCAGCTTGAGTAGATTTGAAAAACGCGTGAATCAAAAGAGCTTACTAACATTCAAGATCGCCAGACAAGATGAATGAGGGATCTATATTTCAAAAAGGTAAGATGCATCACATATCATCTAACTTCACAAACATTGCATATTTGTCTTGTAGATATTTCTTGAAACAAAATTCCCAACGGGATCCAACGAGATTCAGACGAAATGAAGTTATTTTAATCACATCAAATATGAAAATTTCATGAAAGCAAAATTCATAAATGAAGACAAGAAAGATGGATTTTTTATTCATGACAAAAGGTTTAAAAGTACAAATATTAAACAGTGCGAGGACGATCAAGGATATTGTCATCTTGATCATTAATCAGGCCTCGAAGTTCTTCAAATTGTTTACGCATACTCTCCATCTCTTCCTCGAACTCGAGGTGTTGTGTGTTAACATAGTCCTTCCAAAAGTCGACACGTGTATTCATCTCTTGGTTCCTCCTCTCTAAGTCATTTTTGTGACGTCTTTCATCACAGAATCTCTTCCTTAAATTCTCAATCAAATGATGAAGATCAAGAACCTGAGTATTCAGCTCAAGTCTTCTAGCATGAAGACGCTCTGCAACGTTCACCAAAGATGAAGTAGCTCTGATACTGAGAGCAAGTGACTGATTCACTGCTTCAATATCGTTCTTAGCTGCTAACATGGTTTCATCACTGGGAAGGACCATGTCTCTAGCCACGACTACAGTAGTATCTTCATTGTCCATTACGTTATCTTCTATTGTAACTAGACGACCATTCACTTCAAAAGTAGTACGCTAAACTATAGGCTCTACTGCAGGAACAAGATTTGGGTTAGCATTAGAAGAAGAGGAAGACATGATTAAAGCTTCAAGAGTTGGGAACTTTGAAAGGTTTGAAATACAAGAAGTTGATGATGTTTGTCACCAAATACTGCGTAATTTATAAGGATTCTACTCTTACTATTATTCTAAACAGACGATCAAATCTCAACCGTAGATATAAGACTTTCGTGAGAAGCTTTCATCATCTTTGAGATCGATTTACAAATCAAATCTCAACCGTGGATGTAAGACTTTCATGAGAAGCTTTCATCATCTCTAAGATCGATTTACAAGTAAAATCTCAACTGTAGATATAAGACTTTCGTGAGAAGCTTTCATTATCTCTGAAATCGATTGTAAATCAGATCTCAACCGTAGATATAAGACTTTCATGAGAAGCTTTCATCATCTTTGAGATCGATTTACAAATCAAATCTCAACCATGGATGTAAGACTTTCATGAGAAGCTTTCATCATCTCTAAGATCGATTTACAAATCAAATCTCAACCGTAGATATAAGACTTTCATGAGAAGCTTTCATCATCTTTGAGAGCGATTTTTACAAATCAGATTTGAGCCGTACAAATATGACTTTCTTTAGAAGTTTTCATTAACCTTGAAAATCATGGCGAAATCACTTTCATGTATTTCACAAAATCAATCTGAAATCACTTTCATGTATTTCAGGAAATCAATGATGAAATCACTTTCATGTATTTCAGAAAACCATTATTAAAATCACTTTCATGTATTCCACCAAACCATTGATGAAATCACTTTCATGTATTTCAGGAAACCATTGTTGAAATCACTTTCATGTATTTCATAAAAAAAAAATTCTGAAATCACTTTCATGTATTTCAGGAAACCATTGTTGAAATCACTTTCATGTATTCCACCAAACCATTGTTAAAATCTCTTTCATGTATTTCACAAAATCAAGATTGAAAACACTTTCATGTTTTTCACTTAGGCAGGTCGCCCATAAGAATTAGACCAACTGAAAATTATGTGTTTTTCAACACCTCCATCATTTTTCTTTACAAAACTTCCTATACAAAGTCAAAAGAAAATGATTTTTTCAATGTCTTTGCACCGTAAGCATTGTAAAGAGGGGGCAACTGTTGTAACTCAATTTTGGATTCACTAAAAAAATTTTAATGTTATTTTATCTTATTATTCATGATAAAAAAAATATAATAAATCAAAAAAAAGAAAAAAAGAAAAAAAAAGAAAAAAAAGAGTTTAAAATATATTTTCTCGAGCCAACCGCATCTTTCTACCAAAACCGAGTCCATCGGGTCAATATGGGTCCCACCATGTTGACCGCGATGAAAAATGAGTTTCGGGCCGTTTCGGGTCAAAATCATCATTTTTGGTCAAAACCGAGTCCATCGGGTCAATACGGGTCCCACCATGTTGACCGCGATGAAAAATGAGTTTTGGGCCATTTCGGGTCAAAACCGTCATTTTCGGTCAAAACCGAGTACACCAGGTCAATACGATTCCCACTATGTCGACCGGGATGAAAAATGAGTTTCGGGTCAAAACCATCATTTTCGGTCAAAACCGAGTCCACCGGGTCAATACGGATCCCACCATGTCGACCGGGATGAAAAATGAGTTTCAGGCTGTTTCGGGTCAAAACTATCATTTTAGGTCAAAACTAAGTCCACCGAGTTAATACGGGTCCCACCATGTCGACCGCGATAAAAAAAAATGAGTTTCAGACTATTTCTGGTCAAAACTAGTATTTTTGGTCCAAAAAAAAACTCGGTCCACCGAGTTGATACTCGTATAAAGATTTTTTCTTGTAATTTAAATTGATTTTTAGTGGATGAAAAGCTTTTTATAATACTAATTTGAATTTTTAATTTTACCCTTGTAAATAAATATTATTATTATATATAATAAAACAAAAAAATAATTCAATGACAAACGGTGCAGCTGTCCCGTGATTATATTCAGAATCCCGTGATTACATTTACAAAGACTCGTGATTTGTTGTCCCCTTTCATTGGCTATAAATAGCCAATGAAAGCAAGACACCAGGGAGAGAGAAAAACAAATTGTGAATTTTGAATTGAGCGGCACTATTTGCATTACTATTTGTGTTACTATTTGGGTACTATTTATTTTTTATAATTTTTTTTCTACACCCTAGTAAAATATTAAATTTTTTTTAAACAAATTGAAAAATACTAAAAATATCTCAACCGTTAGATCTAATAGTGTTTGAATCTGAGCCTTTGATTTCTTAGGATACAATAGGCTTTACCACACCCAATTAAAACCCAAATCAATCTCAGCCTTTAAAATAATCTGCCCTTCGATCCTGTTGCGCCACGTCAGCAGCTGTACCAAACACTCGGTACACCGCGAAACACCAGATCGTAGCCCATTCAATCCTGACCGCCGATCAACTTGAAGATTAAACCAATCACAGCCGCACAATCTGTTCATCCGAGATCCAACGGTTCACAGGCTTCAGACGCACGAGTGCACTATACACTTGTCCACACCACAGTAGAACCCAGAGCTTCTCTCTCCTCTCGCCGGCGATTCTCTCTCTCTCCGCCGATCTCCCATTTTCAACCGTTTCAAGCCGCAAAACCACCACAGAAATGTGAATCGCCTCCTCTGAAGCAAAACCCCGGTCGTGTTACACTTTTTCACCGGCTAGTTTGGCCGGAAAAAGGCCACAACCGTCATCGTGTGCTTATAGTTCTCAAAGAATATTTGTAAATAAGATGCATTAACAAATCAATAAAAAAAAAAAGTGCATGTCCTACGTTTCCTACAAGTAGATAAACGTTTTAAATTCTTCTAAATTCTAAAAATTCAAATACAATTGGTTGAACATTAATTAATAATCTTGATAATGATGATTGCTAATTAGGCACTAAATAAATCTTAACAAGTTCCCTTGATCATTCTATAGCCAATAAATCCAGCTTTATACCCAGGAGATGATGGGTTTGAGAGCCTATCCTCTCTCAATGATTAAAAAAATAAAAACTCTACTGAACTAGCTATGATAAAAAAATTCTAAATTTCAACTCACCACCGGACTTGTAACTTAGAAAAAGATGCCAAGTACTGATGTAGGATGGGTTAATTTGGTGTCCAGTTCACGTACAGGTAACTCCTTTCTCTTCTTTTAATGGTGTGATTGATTACAATATCTGTTCTTCACAGCACGTACGTTCTTTAATCTTGATCTTTTACTCTTTAATGGCTTATATATCCCATCTTCTTTTGATCTTCCTGTTTCCATTTTCAGCTTTGGAAATCTCCCCATCCTTTGCTTGTTTCCCATAGCAAATCTAAAATCTCCTTCACTCTCAGTTCTCTTCGCCCTAAAAGCATGTTTTACTCTCCGTACTTGTCTTTTGTGTTTCCATTCTTATGTTGGTGTAATAAATGAATATATATATAGTGATTTTGCTACGGTTTCTTCATTTTTAGTAATGGCAAGTGGAAAGTCAAGAAAAGGTTCTGCTATTGTTAACTTGGCGCGTGAGGTGCAAGAAAGTATCTTGTTCTCTATACAAATGAACTCATCTGTCCTGGAAAGTTGACAACTGCAGTGGTCGATGTTTCATTGTTATGTTCTTTTGATGTTTTTTATACACAGTATTATGATATTAAATATTAATATATACTAGGTTTAGGTGGGTTGACAAGGAAATGCTGTAAAAGCAACTTTTTCATGCACTTGTTTTCATTCGACGAACATCTTTACATTATATATCGATTAATTTTCTTCATGTTATTCGTAAATCAAACTTATGAAACCCTAATGCGGCTTACAAAAAAGTTTGAAACAGTAAAAATTAAATATGGATCTCAGATCCTGTTGCATTGATCCTTTCCTGTTCCATTGTTGTTTGAACTTAGAAACTTTGTTTATTTTTTGTAGCAGCATAAGATCAACTATAGATAGATACAAAAAGGCGAGTTCAGATAGTTCAAATGCATCCTCTATCACAGAAATCAATGCCCAGGTATGCTTTTTCTTCCTCTATATTTTAATCTTTATCAATTTATACCAAGTTGTTTTATATTTCAGGTGCTTGAATTTCTCTCGATTCATTAGCTTACTTACTTTTCCTGTATTATGAAATATAGTATTATCAACAAGAATCAGCAAAGCTGCGGCAACAAATTCAAATGCTACAGAATTCTAACAGGTACGATCTCCATTGTATCTTTTTTGAGGTTGTAACCTAAAAATGGACAAACTATTAAATTATGGGACGTTTCCGTCTCTTGATTTTGTTCTTAGCAAATTAATGGGAATTTGTGTACAAATATCTAACTTAATTTTCACAATATTAGCTGAACATGTGAATTTGTGATGCAAAGTTTAGCTTAAATAATTTTGTCGGACTATGATCCCCTTCCCTAACCCCTCTCGTTCTAGGTGCAATGAGATTTGATCCATCATCCATGACCTCTAAAAAAAAATACTAAATGACTCTACTAAGACTTTGAAACTCATACATGCCTTGAATGGTCCTTTCTTTTGCACACTCTTCATCACAGTTCGGTGCTGCTCATGCTTTCCCTTCTTGCTTGTAGGCACTTAATGGGCGATGCTGTAAGTAATTTATCTGTGAAAGAGCTTAAGCAGCTGGAGAATAGGCTTGAGAGAGGCATTACTAGAATCAGGTCAAAGAAGGTAAAAACATCATACAATTGCAAGCAAATATGTAAATGTTCAGTCACGTTTCATTAATATATCATCACCTCTTGGTACGTATAATCATTATTTGAAATTTGCTGTGGTAGTATTTTAAGCCAGTTTAACCTATATGAAAAGGACTTGCTTATGATCTTAATTTCTTGTCTTTGTTGCTTCAACAATTATATCTTTCCATTGTTTCATACATGCATAGAATTAATCATGTACGTCACTGTAATGGCTCTCAACTTTTTTGCTGTATCAAAGTTTTTTATATGTCCTCAATTATTTTTGTTCCTCTACTTGCCTGTTGGGACAGCATGAGTTGCTGCTAGCCGAAATAGAGTACTTGCAGAAAAGGGTAATTTCTAGCTTGCTCTCACGTTCATTTTATACTTTAGGAACCTCTTTTTTGTCTAATTCATGTCCGAATTGATTTAAACACCTCTTTTTAGGAGATTGAGCTGGAAAATGAAAGTGTTTGTCTTAGGACCAAGGTAATGAAGAACATCAAATTCTCTTACGTAACAAATGTTGATGAGGCTCTTCTTGATATTTCCATATCCTTAACAAATATAATAGCACGCATTTGACTTAAATGGTTAACTTGATCTTTATTATTAACAATCTCAGATAGCAGAAGTTGAGAGGCTTCAACAAGCCAACATGGTGACTGGAGCAGAGCTGAATGCCATCCAGGCATTAGCAGCCTCTCGCAATTTCTTTGCTCCCCATTTGCTTGAGGGTGGAACGGCATACCCACACAATGACAAGAAGATTCTCCATCTTGGGTAATCATCTTTCCATTTTATCTTCTCTTTGTTTTGCATTGCTTGTTATCTATTACTGAATGCTGAAGAGGCATGCTCCTTCAAGTAAGAGGACTAAATGTTCAGTATTGACTTAATTTTATTTTTATTTTTTTTGCTTTATTCATGCAGGTGAAAAAAAAGAGATATTGGAGAACTGGTGTGCAAGTGGTATTTTGATATATATATGTAATTCAATCCAGAAAATAAAGATACTACGATATTATCTGGTAATATTGTGGTCATGTGTGCCCTGCTTAATTTGGAATTGATGTTTAAGAGTCCTTAATTACCTCATCATTGTCAACTGGATTTATTATCTGCCCAGATAAGATGTGAACATTACTGGTACCTGGTTTAATTTGTATGGTTTTTTATGAATTCTACTAATAAACAGCTAGCTCAATATTAATCACGGCTGAAAGGCTATTGATTATGTTAGTTTTATCTTGTTTTGTTTGAAGGTTTTCTGTCATATAAAACTATCTAGGAAGCTCTTTGAGGGATGATACTGCCACAGAAAAAGTTCAGATTAATCTCCATTCTTAATACCTGGCTATATCATAGTAATTTGCAGAGTAATATTTACACCAGACCAATTCATGATCTAATCCGGGTTAATGAAGTTAACATGTATTGATTTAAGTCAATTAAAATAACTCTGATAAAATTCATGAAAAAAATCAAATTAAATTTTAACCGCGTTATTAATTAGTTTTGTTGGATCAATCAAATTAATTTTAAATTGATACTTTTTTACACCAAGCTCCTACCAAGAATAAGTTGACTGGGATTCCAAGTTTGCCTATTAGGACAGGCTAAGTCCTGAAAGTGGATCCAGTAGGTCTGAATTATGACCTGCTAGACCTAGATCAGGATTGAATTCATTATACGAAAACTAATCCGAGAAACCATAACATGGTCTGAGAATCGAAAGTATATGCAACATGCACAAACCGTAACTGTTTTTAATTTTAAAGTTTTTGAGGAACTTGGCCTTGGTCAAGAAAACTACCTTAACAGCTGACCTAACTATCTCAAACCTATGAACAAAAAAATAGTTGTCTCAAACCAAAAGGTCCAAAACACCGTTGATGCCACCACCAACTCCGACTAACCCTGAACTTGCCACACAGAATGAGAGCAACTCTTTAAAATATGACAAAACCATTAAAAATGACAAACTAGCAATATCCACCTGCCCCTGGAATGTAGTCATAGACTTGCCAGAGAGTCCTACTTACCCACCTGCTTCTCAGATTTCAAGATTTTTTCAAAGCAAAGACAGAACTGTTTTCTTAAATAGATCTTCAATTATTTTTTTAATATCTAATAAAATATTTTAAAAAATGTGCAAGAAATTTGGCCAACATGACTACAAGGCCAGGAAAACATGAATCCAACCCTATCTAATGGAGGGTGCTAAACCAAATCCGTTCCAACCCACCTCCATTGCTGTTACCAAGCATGAGCACAAGAAAATCCACAAAGTCCCCATATTCACTAAATGTGCTTTAACCACCACTGATGAAGGCAAAATTAAAATGAGCAGACATCATGAGTAATATTGCTTCACTTGAAACATTGTTAAACACCATTGTAAGCACTTACACTGGGGCACCGTATCATTTCAAGCATCAAGTACTATTAGACGCATTTGCAGTATGAATACTGCAATAATCATAATATAAGCAACAAACAGAATAATAATAATAATCTCATCCGTTTTCACCCCATTGAACATGGTCTCTCACTTGTGTCATAGAATGGCACAGCCTCCCTTATTGCGGAGCTCCTCGTGAGCCTTCTCTAGCCTCTCTCTAAGCATTCGAATTTCTTCATTTGATTTCCTTTGCTCTAATTGTGCACTCTCTTCTGCCCGTAGTCGTGCAGCTTGCTCTTCCCCCACCCGCCGCTCAAGATTACCAGTTGCCTCTTTAAGCTTCATCTCAACCTGCAACAACATCAGAATCAATAAGCAATGGATAGTTTCTCTAAATTTTGAAATGTGTGTGTGTTATTTTAATACATTTCCAAGCAAAAATTACTTTAAAAAGCAATCACGACCAGACTCTGAAACACCCTCCTAGCTATCAATCAAACCACTTCAAAATTTGAAGTTCACCCTGTAAGCCAAATATCATACAAAATGATAATGGTGATACAAAACAAGACCAGCTATATTTTAGATCACCACATTATAACAGGTTAAGTCTTCTATTCACATATGATGCATATAAGAATTTAAAAATCATTTGACTCCAAGTAACAAATCCTTTATTCCTCAAAAATATTGTCCAGACATGTCCAAGAGCTCATTTCCAGAGAGACTAACTCTGCATGATTAGGGGTTTCCTTCTTTTTAAAATGATTCTGCTTTCAAAATAGCTCATTTAAATTGTCATCACTTATGTTTTGCTACAGCAAGAGTCCATTATTTGTCCACAACAGCTGCACCATTCCATGAATCTTGAGTTATGGTAAATGCATTCTGAAGTCCATCGCTGGTTGCATGCAATTTCACCAAGGGACCACATGTCAGAAAGAAAAAATCACTAACAAGGGTGCACTTCCTCTTCTTTACAAGAGAAGCAGAAGGGTTTCGAGAATTATACAACTACAATCTGAGAGTTTAGCCTGTGCCATTAAACACAGAATAAGGATTTCCAGAGGAATAAATTTTCTTGATTTTGCTGAGAGAGATCTTCTAAAACCATACAAGGAACATAATGGTGATAAAACTAAATAAATTCTCAGATGCTACAACAAGAGTACATGGGAAGTCAGTAAAATGAAGGGAATTGAGGAATACCATATCAGTTACTCGTTTCAATTGATCTTCATATTGCCTTTTCATCTGCTCCTGCAACTCTGATATTTCTCCTATAGAAAAATTCCCTTTCAAGGAATCAACCTCTTCTTGTTGACCACGGAAGTTCATTTCCCCTTTCTGTCAAATAAATCAAGTTATTCTCCCAAAAATTTTACAATAAAATTATCAAAAATTTTAAAACACTCACCTGTATTTCAGCAAATAATTCGTCACTGTATGGTTGACCACCATTTTGTTCTATGACTCTGTTTACAAGGGATAGAAGCTCCTGCACCTGCTCAAATCCCTTAAGTGCATCTTTAGTTTTGTTATTAAAAAGAACTCGTCGATTTTCACACAGTGTGAGAACTTCCTGCATAGATTTTTAAAAGATAGTCAAGCATTTAAATAAACTACAAAATCTTCCACGAGATATCTTGCATTTAATCACAAGGGGTTAATATCTGGCCAATCACTCAAGAGAAGAAACATTCCATCTCTCGCCTGCT
>NW_011499888.1:297618-321250 GCF_000495115.2 Populus euphratica | reverse complement strand
TTCCATCTCTCGACTGCTGAACAATTTTACTTTTGAAATTGACAGAATTTGTTGATTTCATAATCATTTTTTGTTAACAACCAATAAAATCAAATTTCAAAAGATACTCATCTGACAGATAATTTGTCAGTAAACCAACAAACCAGTTGAGCTCATTCAACCAAATGTCAGCTAATTTTCTCAAAGTAGTTAATAACGTTTTCAAAGTGTTGGAGCATGACCAGCACAGACCAGCCAAGAACTCTCCAGTCAAAATATCTAGACTCTTGAACCCTTTTAAAATAGTATGGTTTTCTATTTAAAATTTCAAGGCCATACAAGATGTTTTTATGCTAAGGCTGCACTGCTACTAGTAAGCTTGCATTTATACTTATTTTTAACTTAAATAACACAAAAAATCATGTCAACAGCATAACATTGGTAAAATTGTATTAAAAATATCTTGGCACAAAATAGCAGTACACCAACCAAGAGCATTTGGATCTGCATGATTTAGCAATTGTTCAAATTTTGGAAATTTTAGTAATTGTTCAAATTTTGTATCTATAGCTTCATAACAAGTCAATTCTAAGGAATGCAATGAAAATAAGTAATCTTGAGTCTACATTCATTTTCAATTCAACTCGTCATAGGCATCTAGTAAGTTGCAATATAAATTCTTACGGCACAGAATAGTGGCAGACCAATCCAGAGAATTGGGATCTATATGAGTTAGCAAAATTCCCAAACTTCTTATTTATTTTCAATCAACAAGAAGTTCTTTTTTTCACAATTTCACTGTCACTTGTGGAAAACCAAACCAAATCAAAGGTATGGATTTAAGTAACAAAAGTACAAAATTTTTGCACAGCATTCCTTATAGTTACCACTAATTGAAAGAACACCACAGAACCATGACTAGGTAAAACGAAGGAAATTATGCAAGGAAAAAAGGAAGGAAAAGGTAAAGAAAACTCTGGAAAAAAGTGTTCGATAAGAAGAGAAATCATTTTGTAAAATTATTAGTAAACTAAATGCACTACAAGAAATTTGAATTAAAATTCAAAAAAGGCTTGCCAGATATACAAAAATTGACATCTTTGAATTTTAGTTTGCTATCTCAGACATCAAATTTTGCAACCTTAAACAACAACTATTCTCTGTAGACCAACATGATGAGAGCATAATCAAGCTCACCTCTAATCAACATGGAGTTGTATGCTGTAAACTATGTTAAAATACAACATACTAGTGACGCCATTAAAATTCCCAACAATAAAGAGTTTAAACTCTTGAGATGTCATTCTTGTATAACTCAAACAAAGAGCCAAAGTAACAAATGCAATCATACTAAATTTCAAAACCTCAAGTGTAATAGTCGAAAAGGAAAGGAAGAAACCTTTAGAGGCTGTGGACACTCACGACCCAAATAGTCTTCTAAAGTCTCATCATTATCTTCAAGTTCATCTCCCCCAGTGAAGACTACAATCATGTAATCAAGTATCTTACTTCCAAACAAAGTTTGTAAGCTGCGAAGGGCTGCTTCTTCTTCTTGTGAAAAGCGGGTCCTAACTGAGAAAACTACTAGGACAGCATGGATCCCATCCTTTGCCATATTAATACATTTGACAATTTCTCTGCCAACAAATTCAGATCCGGCAGAAAAATCAAAAAGTCCTGCAATGGCTATTTTGTTAGTTCTTATGTACCAAGAAGTTATAAGCAAATTATGAAATACAAAAATAACAACAATGGAGTAGAATGGTTGTTTGTGACCAGGTTATCTTGCATAAAATAGCTTGCTGTCCATACCAGGAGTATCAATGACATTGATAATCTGACCATCTCTCAGTACAGTTCTCTGCAATTCACAACTACTGGTAACACCGGATGAGCTAGCCCTTGACTTGAAGGCCTTTCTTCCAAGAATACTGTTACCTGTCGCACTTTTTCCATTGCCTGTGCGTCCAACTAAAACAATTGTTCGAACCCCATTTGATGGTGAAGCAAACTCCCAATCGTCATCCATTGCACTTCCACCCATCATGCCAGATCAGACCACCTACAACATCTGATATTTTAACACACTTTTGGTAGGGAATTCCATTTGTATAACTTATAAGTAATAATGCAACTGATCATACACGGTTTCTTTAGGGTCAAAACAAACATCTTACGTTTGAATATCTAGCAAACCTTTTAAGACTATTTAAATCCATGAAGTAACTATGATACTAAAGCTACCCCACAATATGATACAATCAAAAGCCTTGCAAGAAACGTTTGAAAGCCAAAAAAAAAAAAAAAGCACAGTGATCCTATCATACTGGTCACCTTACAGAAACACAATTCAACTGAAGATCAACAAAACCCCACCACCAACACACAAGAAACATTTGAATGTCAGCAAATTTAAGAAAACAAGGATGATCAAAATAACATAATAACAAAGAGATATAACCCTACAAAGAAAACATAAACCAAAGAACCCAGGAACCCTGACTAGAAAATTTCAGATCCGATTTCTAATTGAAAATTAAGCAAAACCCAGAATTCAAAGAGATTCGAGAAACAGAAGACGTAAAGTCTTTATCCTTTTTTGTCTTATACACTGTTACCTTTGCCTGCAACCAAACCAAAGAAAGAGAACCCACAAAACTTGTGAAAACAGGCAAACATAACAATGCAAAGGAAAGAATAAAAAGGAAAACTTTGATCATCGTACAAGATAAGTTAAGGATTGAGGAGATTACTTACTTGTTTAATTAAGAGAGATGGAGAGAGACCAAACACCCGAGAGAAGATAAAGAGGTTTATAGCAATTTACTGAGCTATAATAACTAGTGATGAAATACAACTCGCATCTTATGTATAATACCACATACTACAGGGACTAGGAAACATCTTGTTAACCACGCTTTTCTGGATTCTGTTCCCTTTACTTCAAAGCTTACTTGGGATAAAATCTGAACCGTTCCAAATCTTCTTGGACTGGAAGCTTCTTCTTCTTCTTTTGGTTTTATTTACAGAGTAACTGTACTGTATACTAGTTTCTGTTTCCCTCGTTACTGACATTCAGAAGAAGTTGGATAAAAAAAAGTCTTCTAAAAATTTTTAAATTTTTTTATAAATTTATGTTGTTATGATAAGTGGCGATTGAAAATATATTTTAAAAACTAAAAAAAAAAAATATATATATATATATATATATTAATATATTTTGGAGTATTAGTTATCATAACCATAAATATTACCTAAATTTAAGAATTTAAAAAAAAAATATTTTTCAATATAAAATTTAAAATCTTTTAGTATATATATTCTATATTTATAAAAAAAAATTATATTTTTTTAATATATAATAAAAACCTTCATAGTCTAACTACTTCAATTTCAAATAATAATATATTAATATAGTGTTTTTTAATGTAAAGTAAAAAAAAATTAAAATACTTTTTAAATTTTATTATTTATAAAATATATAATTTATATTTATATGAATTTCTTCTTAGCTTAGCTGTTTTATATAAAATATTAAAATTTTAAATATTTTTTAATTTTTTAATATTAATTTGAATTAACTTTGGTTAATCTATTTAACTCGAAATCTAGTTGTTTATCTTCTAGATTAGCCTAATAACTATACTAAATACAATTAAAAAATATAGTTTAAAAAAAATTAAGAAGCAATTCATTAATTTAGTATTTTATTAAAAAAATATTTAATAATTTTTAGATAATTTTGATAGGTTTAAAATAGCTTAAAAACCATTAATTTAGTATTTTATTTTCATGATTTTTATACAAAATCGTTTTCAATAATTTTTAAAATCGAAAACTTTTGTATGGTCTCACCCTCAACTGCTACTCGAAGTACAAAAAAATTATTATTAATAAAGCATTAAAAGAAGTGGCTAAATAATATAATTCACACCTTAAATACTGGTTTTTTTTAATTTTACAATTTAAAATTTTTTATTTAGTTTGTTTTTTAATATTAAATTATTTTAGAAGTTGAGTTTCATAGTTTTTTTTGTGTAATGCACATATTTTAGGGTTTTTTATGCTTCAATTAAGAATTTTAAAATTAAATATTAAATTTAAATATTTTTCTTACAATTCCAGACTTGTAGCAATATATTAAAATATTTATAATCTTTTAATATATAAATTGCAAATTAAAACCTGCGGAGTAATTAAATAATTTAAATGTAAAAAATAACTTAATATCATGGAATTAAAAAACTTATCATATTTATTGGATTATTATTCAAATGATTATAATTTATAAATAGGCATTGATATTCCTTGACATGAAAACATAAACTGATATTTCTATTTTTTGTATTTTCAGGCTTTTTAATAATGGATATTATTAATTACTGGATTATAATGAAAATTGCAAGCCTATTATTACTATTACAAATCTATTGATTAGCTTGCAAATTATCTGCTTAAAAGATCACAAATTTATAATAAAGAAATTTGTCTTTTATTTTTTCTAATCCAAATATCATAACTCTAATATATGATATTCATCTTGTTCACCTCATAATCAAGCCTTATCTTTTATTTAGGCCCACACTTATTTTAATATAGAAATGCTTATAAAGTTCAGTCCATTATTTCATTTTTCTTACCTTCTAACTTAAATAACCTCTTTGATTCATTTATCATGTAACAATATTATTATTCTTGTAGATTTAGTTTTTTATTTATATATAATTTTAATTATTAATATTAAATTTATCAGAAATAGGGCTTCCTAATTTTTTTATTTATTTTTTGTATATTTATTTTAATCTTATAACTCATGTCATAAATTTAACAGTTTAATACGAGTTAACTCAATTTGTATTTTTAGGCTACTTTTTTTAATTGATTTTTTTTCATCCTTTAATATTAAACTAATTATAAATTGGAATTCATAATTGTTTAATTTGTTTTGTATGGAATTATCTTGATCTCATGACTCGGATTGACTCTATTTTTTTTTGTTCTCTTTTAATTGAATTTTTTTAATAAATTGAGATTCATATTTTATTTATTTATTTTCTATGAAATTATCTTGATTTAATAACTTAGGTCATGAGATTGACAAGTTAATCCAAGTTAACTCGAGCAGTTTTTTATCTTTTTTTTAATTTAATAGATTTTTTTCTTTTTATTTACTTTCATCTTCTAATAACTCAATCTTTTTTTATGATTATTTTTAATTTCATCATTTAATAATAATTTATTTAAAAAATTAGGTTTTGTTATCTTTTTTTAATTTTCTTTATGTGCAATTATTCAAGTCATATGCATTTAGTTTTTTTCCTCTTATTTTCAACCTTTAATGTTAAATTTTTTGAAAATAGAGCTTCTTTGTTTTGTTTTTTTAAGTAATCTCGGTTTCATAATATAGTTGATGGGTTTAACAAGTTAGTCCAAATTTACTTGGGGTGGTTTTTTTCAATTCTATCATCTAACATTGGGTTGGTTGATTAGAAATTGAGTTTCATGATTTTTATTTATTTATTTTTCATAGGGTTATCTTAATTTTATTACCCGAGTTGCAAATTAATAAAAAAAAACTTCAAACTATATCCATGTTTTTGTTTTTCATTTTAATTCTTAAAGAAAGGTGATTTGCATCGCAGCAATAAGAATTAATAAAAAAAACTTCAAAACATTTATTTTTTCTTTTAGAATGAAATCTTCAAAATCAATAATTCTCTAATTATACATATAACTCAAGGAATTCTCTACTAAAGGAGGAATTCTCTACTTATATAAAGGACTTGGAAAAATCACTGTTTTTTTATATTTAAATGCATTATGATTACAACAATAATTTACAGTATATTTCTTTTTTTTATGTTTTTTTTTCCAAATTTTCCCTTTTTTTATCTTTTTCTCCAAAGTTACTTTCCTTTTTTTGTTTTTCAACTTTCCTCTATTTTTTTAATTTATTTTTTAAAATTATTTTTATTAATTTTACTTTTCAAATATTGAACAGGATAAAAATTTTACTTTATAATTTTTTTCTTTAAAAATGCTATGGATTTCTGCTGTATTTTTCCACATAAGTTTTCTATTTTATTTTTTATTTCTTAAAATTATATCTATTGATTTTTTTATAACAAAAGGGTGTGGGGAATCACTGTTTCCCCACACCTAAATGCATTGTTGATTACTATTATAATGTACAGTGAATTTGTGTATTTTTATTTTTTTTGCACTTCGGATTATAATAATAATCAATAGTGCATTTTTTTTCTTTTTTTTCCAACTTTTTTTTTTCAGATTTTTTTCAAAATTACTTTTTTTTTCCAATTTTCCTCTATCTTACTCACATTTTTTTCCTCTATTTTTTTCAAAATTCTTTTAATGTTTTTTTAAAATACTGTGGATTTTTAGAGTATTTTCTCACATAGTTTTTCTATTTTATTTTTTTATCTTTTAAAATTATATTTTTTTATTTTTAAAAAAATATTGTTGATTGGTATAGTGTTTCTCCACATGATTTTTTTTTATGATTTTCTTCAAAATTAGTTTTATTTTATTTTTTAATATTAAGCTGGTTAAAAATTACAGTTACAATATATGAGGAAAGCACTGTAACTTTTCTCACAAATTACTACGGATTGTTACAATGTTTTTTCTCACATGATTTTTTTCTATTTTGTTATGTTTTTTTTCTAAAAATTTTTTTATCAATTTTATTTTTTAAATATTAAGCTGGTTAAGAATTACAAGTAAATACAAGTTTTTCTTCATAAAACATTATGGATTAATATAGTTTTTCCTTATAAAGTTTGTTTCCAATTTCTTTTGTGTTTTCATTATTTGTAATATTTTTTTTTCAAAATTATCTTCGTCAAATTTTGTTTTTAATATTGAGTTGTTTATAATTTAACTTTGTAATAAAGCTTAATCATGTGGAGAAAGCACGGTAGCTTTTTACATAAAACAGTGTAGATTGCTACAATATCTCTCCACATGGTTTTTTTCTTATAATTTTTTTAAAATTATCTTTTTTTTTAATATTGAATTGTTTGAGAATTACAATTACAAGTCATTACAAATAAGTCTAAATTATATAGAGAAGCGTTGTAGCTTTCATCACAAAATATTGTGAATTGTTATAGTGTTTCTAACATGATTTTTTTTTTGTGTTTTTTGTTATTTTTTTTAAAATTATCTCTGTCAATTTATTTTTTAATATTGAATTGATTAAGAATTTAGCTTTGTAATTTTTTTCTTTAAAATACTGTAAATTGTTGCAGTGTTTTCCGATATGACTTTTTTATGATTTTTTTTTAAATTATCTTTGTGAAATTGTTTTTGAATATTGAATTGATTAAGAATTATAATTATAATAAAACTAAATCATATAGGAAAAATGTTATAATTTTTCTCACAAACACTATGAATTGCTAAAGATTTCTCTAAATGGTTTTTTTATTTTATTATTGTCAATTGTTACAATATTTTTTCTCATGAGGTTTTTTCCTTTCAAAATTATCTTTGTTGTTTTTTTTAATATTAAGTTAGTAGAGAATTTAGTTTTGTAATTTTTCTTGTTTTTTATTAACATAAGCTAAATTCTTTTTTCTGTCATGAAATATTTGCTTCATTATATATTTAGTTTCTATTACTTATCTAGTGCTAATTCATAATTATAACACTATCAAATATATATTTTTTTATAAACCCGTAACAACCCAAAAACATAAAGGATAACAACCCCTCTGGGGCCAAACCACTTGTACTTGACTCCTTTGAATTAAAAGGTTTCTATTTTTTGTTTATTTTTAATTTAATCTTGATGATTTTTTAAATAAAAAATAAAAATATTTTTTTATTTATAAAAAATTACTCAAAAATATATCTAAATAAAATTCCATAATCTAAGAATCCGGCTTTCCATTAAATATCTAGAAGAGTTATTTTTTAATGTCTTATAAAAAATTAAAAAGTGAAAATTATTATAGAAAATAGAATTTTAACATTCACTTAACAAAAATAAAAAATGTAAAACACTTTTCCACTAAACTTATTGCACTATGAATTAGAATAATATAATGATAATTTTAGTATAAAAAAACTCAAAAAAAATTATTGTTGGCGTAATATGATTTTTTTTTGTTAGATTCACTAGAAAAATTGAGGATAAATTGTTTTTTTAATATAGTAAAATGATTTAATTAATTTTAAAATAAAATAAAAACTTTTAGCTTTTCTTTTTAATTTTTAAGCACAATAAAGTTATTGAATTACTTTTGCAAGCAAATGTTATTAAACTACTTCAAGTGTTTTTTGTTGTTATAATCAAAGTAGAAGCAATTTAATATTTTAATAAATATAAAATATTATTAAAAAAACTAGCTAACATATGCAACATATATACCAGTTTTTAAAGCGCCTCCATGCTCTTCATGATCATCGTTCAATAGCAAAATGCCAACTTTTGTGACGATGTTAAAAGCATAGTAGTGTCTCTTTTCATATGGAGTAGTGTGTCTAATGTTTTGGGCTATGGTTTGTTACCAAAAACTTTTTTTTTTCCTTCTTTTATCTCTTATTCTTTCGAAACTCACACTAGCCATTGAAATTTTACAATTGTCTTTTTATTTATTAATATTTTAACATTAATCCTCATTTATTTTACTTTTAATTTTTATTGTTGGTCCTCTTGTAATATTTCAATTTGTTTTTAATTTTATCATTAAATTCTTACTTGTTATTTTTTCAAATATGATCTTTATTATTTTAATTTTGATTTTTTATATTCTTTTGAGATTTTGATTTTTTTATCAATTTTTTCTTTCAATTTAAAATTCTAGGTTGTCCTCTCATTTATTTTTATTTCAAATCAGGTTCTTATTCTATTAATTGTTATTTTTTTATTTTTTTGTATAATTGATTTATTTTTTAATTTTATCTTTCAATTCAAAATTCTAGATTGTCCTCTTATTTTCTTTTTATTTCAAACTAGTTCAACATTCTTTTAATTGCTATTTTTTTGTTTTGGATCCTTTTGTATAATTGATTTTTTTTAATTTTATTTTTTAAAATTTAATTTATTGAGAATTGAATTTCATGGTTTTTTAGATAAAGTACTTCCAGTTTGGTGTTTAGGTCAAGAGGATAAAAAGTCAACACATGTTGACATCGTTTTTATTTTTTGCCATTGATTTTATTTTATTTTATACTTTAACGTTATTCATTTTGAAAAATAGGCTTCATGACTTTATTTAGTTTCATTTCAATTATGTTAACACAATCTCATAACCTAGATAGTAAGTGTGCGTGTGTGTACTCAATTTTATTCTTTAGAATTGGGTTCTTTTTAAAATTAAGCTTTGTTATTTTTTCTAGTTTTCTCTTCTATTAAATTATCATGTTCACATGATTTAGCTTGTGAGTTTTATTGGCTTTACTGAGATTTGTAAGTGTTTTACTTTTTTATTGATTTTTTCTTTAATTTTATTCTTTTTCATTTGGATTGTTGGATATTAACAATCGTTATTTTTTGTCAACTTGCTTTTTATTTCTCCAAGTTATCATTATTACCTTTTCTTTTAAAATTCAATTCCTTTTACATTTGTCATTTTTTCTATCATATAATTAAATGAAACCTTATTATTTGATCTAGTAGGTCTATAATTCAAGTTATGATTTTTTGCATTACATAAACAAACTAGCCTAGCTCATAGTGAAATGCGACGTCTTTAAGGATGTAGTGTGATGGTAAAGGTTTTGAGATTTGCACAGTAGGTCTCGAGTTTGAATTAGAGCGTATGCCTCTTGTAAGAGCTTGGAACAACTGAGGTTTTACTCGCTCACCTGAATCTATAAAATACGCTTTCTGAGAAATAAGATTTTCTCAAATCCAAAAAAAAATAGTAAAACATGAGCCACGTAGTTATTTTTTTAACCAAAATATTTTTAGTGTTTTTAGTCTTAAAAAGACTCTCAAACATTACCTTCACATGCATGAAATTAAAATGTCATATTTTGTGTTATAGTTATAAAATCAAGTTGATTCTAGAGTCAATTTAGTATATTTATTTTAGAACTTAGCTCGTGTTAAATTTGATTTTAAATTAGGTTTTATTTTAATTAAAATAACGTTGTATTTTTACATTATTTTATAGTTTTTTTAATAAAAAAATCATTTTAAGTTAATCAACCGAGTCAATGATCGGTTTGGTTGTTATAACCATATTATGTTGGATGCTAGCTCCCTTATCCTTGCAACTTCGACCAACTCTTACCCTTGCAACTTCGACCAACTGCATTTTAAATCTAAATAATGTTATGGATAAATAAAATCAAGGAATTAGACATCGCCTGTTAACTACTTCGGAAACATTAAAGGCAAACTGTTTTTTCAGTCCACCACTGCCCAATTTGAGAAAATCTCACAAAAAAGGAACTGTTTCATGGAAGAAGTGTTTGGATAATCTAAAAAAGAAAAAGAAGAACGTTAGCGAAACTGAGACTTAGCCGGAGACCGAAACTGAAACATGTGTGAGAGCTGAAGCATGTCTAAACAAACTATACCGAGGAAGAAGAAAAGGACGTGCATGTCCCCATCTTCCATGCTCCACGCGATCTCCAATCGAAGTTCGTAAGGCCTTCTTAGTTCTTGCACAGGAGACTTGTCTCAGTAAAAACAAAAACTTGTGCTGTTATTTCACACACTTTTGACTTAGTTTCGTTTGTTTCTTTTTGGTAAACAGAAAGTCTCTCCACTCTCGTTGAAATCTCAAATTGCAAGAGAGAGAGAGATGAGCATTTATAGCCAACCTCTCCCTCCACCCCTCTCCTACTCCTACCTACTCTCTCTCTAATATTCCAAAAGACAATAAAAAAATTAGTATTAAAGAATCATCGAGGAGCCTCTCTGGCTTCATATAGAATATCATTTTTATTTTGGCAGAGAAGCATGCTGCTTTCCATGAAAATTTCTTGACTTTTGGTTGCTTTCTGTCAAAATTAACTCAAAACTTCCTCGAAAGATTTCTGGGTTGTTGAGAAAAGAGGTTTTGCAATAATGGGTAATCGTTTTACTTGCATGACAAAGAAGGACACTAGAGATAATCATGGATCAAGAAGCAAGAGAATGGGCAGGTCTCAGAGGAAGTTGTTGGCAGAGGAAGAGCTCTTGCATAGACAAGCTTTATCTATGGCACTACAACAGCACCAATTGTCTCAGAGATTTGATGGATCCATGTCCAGGAGGATTGGCTCCACTAGCTCTAGAAGAAGAAATCTCTCTGATCCTTTCTCTAATGGAAAACAGGTTCCTCATTTGGCTTTCTGAAGACATTTATTTGATGCTTTTGCTTTTATAGTTAAGCTGCTTTATTTCCTTTTTTAATGTAAAACTGCCGAGTTAATTATACTTGGTTCTTTACTTGATTGGATCTGATATGGAAAGTGGATGATGTACCATGATTAATTATGGGCACAGTTGAGAAAAAAGTCTCCAATTATGAGTGCGAGCATCAAGTTTCATTTAAAAAGAGATGAAGGGAAAAGGGATTCTTTTACTTTTTTTGTTTGTCTGATTACTTGAAAAGTGGAAAAGTATGTTCAGTTAATTCTCTACGCTCTTCAAGATCATTAAATCTTTTTATAGTTTTAATCAAGGGGTTACTATGGATGCAAAAGAGGATCTTAGAGGACTCACCTTTTCACTTTTTAATAGTTAATGCTAGCTGGAGCTACTGCTCCTTTTCTGGTCCACTCTTAGTTCTAGAGGAGAGAACTTTGAACCAGTCTATTTATGCCCTAAAGCTCTAGTATGTCTACTGGGAATGGACTAGCCTATGCAACTTACACTAATAGGATTAAATGAGTCTCTAGACGAATCAGACTAGTTGGGAAGTCAAGAGTCGTAACTTCTAATGACAAAGATGAAGGATAAGATGTGGTAATTGCATCAGCCATGAAAAGAAGTGGAAATCATCATGGAAACGTTGAAGTTCTAAGGTTGTTGAGACTGTCAAGGTCCTTTTTGAAAATCATACTCGCAGCTCCAACATAGAAAAAAACTGTACTGCAGCTAGTGCTTGCCCTCATAAAAAGTTCTTATTTGTATAAGAAAGTTAAATGAGTGCCGAGTAAAAGTTGAGTTCCTGTTGAATGGATTTAAAATTTAAATGGCTAGCTTAAACTTCTCCTTTACTCTGTTTACAAGACAATAAGTTCATTTGTGTTGTGCATTTAATATTCAAACGTGGAAAATCTCTATGCAATACATTTTATAATTCCCAGCAGAACATCTTAGATCTATTTTGGGATGTCTAAAGTGTTCTCATCAGTCTTTTGCTCTTAGCTTCTTTTTTAGCTTCCGTTTTCTATTCCATGATTGATATACACAAGTCATATGTCAGAAAATGGTTTCTGATCTGTCATAGTTGATGACCTTCACTTTTCGCCTTCTTTCAACTTACAGAATGTTGTCAGATTTTCTTAATTGTGAAGTAAATTCTTTTCAGGTGCCTGACTTTTTGGAGAATATAAAGCTAAAGAAGTTTGTTCTGGTGCATGGAGAAGGTTTTGGAGCATGGTGTTGGTACAAAACTATTGCTTTATTAGAGGAAGCAGGATTGGTTCCCATTGCCATAGATCTAACAGGATCAGGCATTGAGCTGGCAGATACAAACAGTGTCACAACATTGGCAGAGTACTCAAAACCATTGATTAGTTATTTAGAAAACTTGCCTGAGGATGAACAGGTAAGTGATAAGCATCTTATTAATTCTCCATGTACTTTGTGAGTGTACTATGCAATATTTTTTGATGTACTGTTCATCCGCAGGTTATTTTGGTTGGCCATAGTAGTGGAGGTGCCTGTGTCTCTTATGCACTTGAGCATTTCCCCAAAAAGATCTCGAAAGCTATTTTTCTCTGTGCTACAATGGTTTCTGATGGTCAGAGGCCTTTTGATGTGTTTGCTGAAGAGGTATAGCATCAAAGCTTACTTGCTTAATCTAGTAAGCTCATTTAAATGCGGATCCAATTAATAAAATCATGATAATTCGCTACCTTGTCATGTCATTATTGCTTCCAGAGCATAGTAAAACAAATTACAATTCTGTTATGCTACTATTGGATTTTGAAGGGGATGGGTTAAAATCATGGTTCAATTCTTATAATAACTGAAGGTAAAAAAAAGTATCTGAATGGGTTCAGATAACTGTCTCCGTCTTCAGCTAGAAAAAAAAAGTGCTTTCTTGATATAGAATGGAGAAATCCAATAGAAATCTGGCTTCGTTCTTGAGGTCTACATGACCTCCTTAAGCCACAACTGTAAGGATACCTTCTTTACAGAATTGTTGACTCTTCAAGTTTGTGACCCTTATTATGGAAGAGAAAGTTCGAAGAACTTTCATAATTTATGCTTTGTATGTTGTTTTGTGTGGTTAGATGCCATGCCTTTGACATTTGCAAGCTTCCTCTATTCTGTGATGACCAAGATCCTTACATCTGATGCTTAAACTGCCGTATGATGCTATGCTATCTACCTACTATTTATCCAATTGTCCTATCTCTTATGTCAAAACCCTATCTCAGATAGGAAGCTTCCTGATCTGCTCCTTGAAACTATTCCTAAAACCTTACAGTTGTGGACTAAATAAAGTATGAGATGAGATTGAAAACTCTGAATCAATTCCTCATAGAGCTAAGAGCTTCTATAAAAGACCAGGAATTGTAGCTGTGGTCCAGCTGGAATGCAGTTTGGAAAGGGAAATTTTTGACAAAACCTTTGCCCATCTAGGTGTCCCTAGACTCTTACTGTTGCACCAAGCAATGGCCTTTTTAACAGGATCCTGTCGAGCAGTTTTTATTGCTTTCAATTCTGAGTTGGATGTTCTAACTAGAGAATCTTATTGCAGCTTGGATCTGCAGAACGTTTTATGCAAGAATCACAGTTTTTGATTTATGGAAATGGTAAAGACAAGCCTCCTACAGCTTTCATGTTTGAGAAACAGCAAATGAAAGGTTTATATTTCAACCAATCACCAACAAAGGTATGTTAAAAATCAATCTAATCATATTGCCACTGTTTCTAAAATAATCCAGACCTAACCGTTGCAAAAACAAGCCACTTCTCAACATTGTGTGACATCATGTGGCTATCCATTTTGACCCATGTATCCAGCTATTTGGGCCAATATCAAATTGCTTTGAGTGTAGAAGCCTACCATAGTCACAAAAGAACTTCAGTTGTCCCTCCACTAACTAATATGTGTCCATTACTATTTAAACTCATTCAAAGTTTGGTACTTTCAGGATGTTGCGTTGGCCATGGTTTCAATGAGACCTATTCCACTTGGTCCCATCATGGAGAAGCTATCATTGACCCCTGAAAAATATGGAACTGGTCGGCGGTTCTTCATTCAGACACTGGATGATCGTGCTCTTTCACCAGATGTCCAAGAAAAGCTAGTGAGAGAGAATCCACCAGAAAGAGTCTTCAAGATTAAAGGAAGTGATCACTGCCCATTCTTTTCAAAGCCTCAGTCCCTGCATAAAATGTTGCTGGAGATTGCTCAAATTCCATAGATTATATTTCAGAAAATTGAGTGTGATTTTTACGCAAGGCAATAGATCTGATACAAGTCATGTACAATGTGAAGGTCCACTATTGTAGTTAACACTTGGGCCATATGTCTACTGTTATTTATCTCCATTTCAAGAAGGTTTATAGGAAGGAAATGTATCAACTTTTTTATTAAACTAATCATCATCGTAATTTATCGTGACTGGATGGTTGGTTCCTCGTGCTTTTGCAAGGCTTGTTATGGTCATTTTACCAGACTGAAGAATTTGGTTTGATCTGCGTCTCCTCATTTTGTTCTTTTGCTGCTGGGAGAAAGAGAAAAGACAATACAACGGTTTCCCTCGGTTCTCGTAATATACATTCTTCTGCGTGGGAGGCAGTAGTATCTGTTGTCGAGTGTTGGTAACCAAGACTCAGATGAATGCTTCGGAAGACCTGATGGAAATGAAAACGATCGCAATGTTTCTTTCATACCATTCACCACTCACAGTGAGAAAAGCATTTCTATACAAACCTTAATTTATGTGTGTATAATTGTAAAGGACAATCACGGAAACAATTTTGCTTCTCTAAATGCTCAATCCTGTTCAGCACGTTGAAATCAGCATACACATCCGACATGCAACATTCTTTCTGGCATCCCAGAGCCCGATTCAGCTGCACCAGCTTTAAATGCAGCTGCCTTCATAAGTATAACATATCTTCGCACAGCAAACAACTAGCACTCTGTCGCATTTAGTAGCATATTTGCGGTTGCAGCAGAAGAAAACAAGCACTGAACCTTGCATAGCTGCTTGAATAACAGAGAAACCAAAGGCTGTACAAAATGCAGCCCACAAAATTCATCAACTTGACCAACAAGACAGGTTCCAGTATCCAGCCTAATTCATAATCTCTCCAGCTGATGAATACATGGAACTGGAAGATACCTCGCAGCGTGCAGCAAGAATTGAAATCACATGGTTCATTTAGGCAGGTACAATTCTCACCGGCTTTAATTTGATGACTTCTGAACATGTATCTGAGATCAAATTATCTGACAGAAGTAACTCCAGCACCATACAGAAACTGCGTACTCCAATACAGCGTATAAGACCATGCAATGAGCTGTAACATACTGAAAAGGGTTTAAGCTAGTTCCAGGTGAAGCAAATGGCAATTCTGGATTGCCTGAAAAGTGAGTAATCAGTTTTGGTCAATGGAAACTAAGATGGACATTGCATCGTATCAAACACAAAGACACACACACACTCACATAAAATCACTTGCAAGCTTAAGTGTGCAAAGGTGTTGTTCAGAGGGAATATTAACAGTGTCTCATGAGATACACATGCAAATAAAGATAAACAATTGCATCCATCATGTAGATTGTTTCATAGTTCCATTCCAGCAGTATGAACAATTGGCTGGGAGCTTAGGATATCAACCAATTTAACTAAAAAACCAATTTAACTAAAAAACTTAAGCTATTAGGTAAGCTCTCAATATAAGATTTATATTATTCTCTAATACACCCCTTCAAGTAAAAGCTCTTTAAGTTTAAAATTTGCACAGACTCATACTACCTTATGCTTAATTTTTATTAAATAAATAAAGATGATATTCAAACTCGTAACCGCTTAGTCATCAAGGCTTTGTTACCATGTTAAATAACTAATTCAACCCAGAATTTTAAGCTATTAAGTGAGGTTCTAAGATATGATTTATATTATTCTCTAAAAGTATCTACATCTACTACAACTTAGATAAATGTGTATCATCACCAAACAACATCAGCACTTTTAAAATACTATACCACTTTATTTGAATGTGTTACGCCAATACTTATCACCATTATGCATGTCACTAGATCTTAAAGGAACAAGCAGATTACAGCATGACAAAAAGCTGGATGTTTACAATGATAGTAATCGAATAAATGAACTGTAGCAAGAGGTCTGCACATAAAGAAATCTAATCCCTCATTCTTTATTTAGGAGAGAACAATGCATCTGATATTCAAAAAACCTGCGACAATCATATTTTTCAGGTTTTCAACATTCAAAATAATTTTTTTGTTGCATGCTGCTACATTGTTAAGTATTCATAACCATTTGGATAAACATCTATAGTATGCATGGTCCCATCATTCTTTGATGAATAATAAATTTTGATATTTGGCTTTGTTTATTCTCACCAGTACAGCAGCTCAGTCCCAACATATCATCTCTGAAACTGTAAGACCAGTTAAAAGTTTTGGATTAATTTTTAGATTTTTCCATCCACATTTCACAAAAGTTAAATCATTTGTCTTGACTCTTCCACTCTGTCAAAGATGCAAGACATAGACACGTTGCAAAAGACAAGGTAGGTAGCCTTCAAATTCTTAAATTGCTGAGCGCTTTTCCCACTTGAAAGTGTGGAGACATCTCATTTGCAAACTATATATAAGCTTATCTTAGATCCCACATTTCAACTGTGTTACAAAACTACATATTCCCAGCATTTTCATTTGTTGTGTTTCCTTTCTGAGAGAGTATGTGAAAGGGTTCTAATGTGGAAATTGGTGGGTACAATACTAAAATTGTAGAGAATTCATCATCACCATTGCCATCATCATCCTGGCATGATTAAAAATGCTAAATACAAAAGTTATATCTTCTTTCATCATTATTTTTTTACATTTAGCTGGGCAAACCATTTCAGTGAACAGTTCAATGCTGTCAAGGTTCTATATATTCAATAATTTCGGGTGCATATTGTTCAGAATCCCTCTTTGATTTCCAATACAAATCTAATAGGTATCTTCTGTATGATAGCTAAAAAAAACATAAAAATGGTATTCATGATGTGGATATAGATATAAGCTTACCAGATTTAACACCAGATGAGTGATTTTAAAAACCTTAAGACTTTTGAACCCATACTTGTTTCTGCAAACACCAAAAAGATAATTCAACTACTAGAAATAATACAAAGGGATCACAGTCCATGATGCTTAACACAAATTGTGCACACCTCCTGGGCAGTATAGCCAGCATGACCTCCTTTTTTGGAAAATTTTCCTCCAGTTGCACTCGGGGAGCTATCAAGCATTATATTATGGGCTGTCACTTGACGACCAAAATCTCTATGGGAACCTGGATGAAATCAAATTAAATGAAGTTTAGCTGATTCCAATGTGCAACATGTGATCATCAAGCAACGGTTGAAAAGGCTTCTAAAGTTCCATCCCTAGATTTGCCACCCCTAAATATACAAATTAAGAAGAAAAAAGAGTAATCCAGACATGTAAATTTTACAAAAAAAATTCTAATACATGTGCTAGTGCATGGCACATCCCATGGGTTTTGGGAGAACAAGAGCATTGTTAATTATTGTAATGTACCTACTAAAAGTAGGCTGAAAACACCGTACACAATGATAGATAGAACATTGCATGTGACTTGTTGATATCATGTCCAACAAGAATCTTGTTCTATTTAACTGGCCAGCATGGATCTGAATTTCCATGATTAGTTAAAAGTATGAGAATAAGTTTTGAAAGCGCCAAGCACTCCACTTAGATTTTTTATAGGAAAACTAACCATTCTCTGCAGAAGAATTATTGCTTCCATTTGTTGACCCTGCTGATCCCTGATTATGGTCCCTAAATCGCGTGCCATCTTTTACTTCTCCATGAGTTGCTGGAAAAATAGACAAAAGTTAGCTACGGACCCCCTGCTAAGAAATTGTAATCAGCTACAGTTATATATCCACATTTCATTCAGGACTATATAAAAGACCAATCACAGAAATGGAAAATACCTCGAACAGAATCAGAATGCACTTCAGATTGCAATATAGAGGATGTTAAGTGTTCAGCATTAGCATGTTTACTAGGACAGTTCCGAACAGGAGTCCAAACACCACGACATGGTCTATCCTTATTTCTTGTATGTTTTTCTCGTTTCTCAAAATGAGAGCCAGGATCGTGTTGATCCTTTTTCACAAGCTTATCATATGAACTCCTTTTTACATCATTGTCAGACATAGATGCCAGTGGCTCCTTGTAAGGGACATGACCATTCAAACCCACTTGCGTGGTTTTGGGCTGAATTGGTTGCTTGTCATTCTCCACCTCTAGGTTTTGAAATTTCTTCTTGGCTGAGGCAGCTTTTGAAGGTAGAATACTTTTTATCAGCCTCTCACCAGCTTCATGCCTCTGATACTCTTTAGCAGCAGTAGAAACTGAACTTCCAAAATTAGAAGTGAGGCCCAACTGATGCAACGGCCCCTCAGATTCCTGGAAATAAAATGCATTAGTGCTAGCATCAGGAAAGATGTGACTACTTTTTTTACCAGACTTGTCCATGCTAAGTGGTTTGGTTGTATGTGAGTGCATGTATACAGGAGCAAGGACAGAAGTCACAAGATGAAAATCGATAATGAATTATCAAAAGGGAAAAGAAAAATATCTGAAAGATCTTACAAGAGAAATTTCACGCCTTTTTCCATCCAGAAGCAATTTTTTTTTCTTTCCAGACTCAGCATCCAAAGAAATTTTAGAAACAGAACCTTCAACTCCAGAAACTGCATATAGAACATAAATACACACCAAAGATCCATAAACTTTCTGTAACTTCTTTCAGACAACGAACGGATTCTATCATTTCCAAGGAAAACAAACAAACATGACAAATAAATACTTCTAAATAGTTGTCAAATGTCACAATGGCAGACACTAAGACATTGGCCTTGATATTGTCACAACAGGAATGAAGTTGTTCAACTTCTTCCATCATGGAGTCACTGCCACATGCATATCAAATTATCTTTCTTTCTTCCTTTTCTCTTTCATTTTCTTAAGCTTAGTAAAAAATAGTTTTAAACCTCAACGTTTCTTTCAGATTATATGTACTTTGGATCACTGCTGAATTATCTTGTTTCCTAATAAATTAGATGCTTTTTTTATTTCCCCTTTCCATTTATTGTTTATAATAAAGAGTAAATCTAATTTTTTACATGAAAACTTTTAGGAAAATGACAACCCAGAGAGGGAAAAAAAAAAAGCAAAGAAAAACCAGTTCTTAAAAAGTTACTGATATTCATGTCCTGTTTCTGTAGAGTAAAAGTCACTTGCTCCGATCATATTAAGGAAGGACTCTCATGAAAACCATAAATTTTGTTCAATAATTAATCATGTCCAAAAATCAGTGATTTGCAAAGTTAGGTTCGAAGAATTTCATGTTTTACATGTCTAACATACACATGCCCATGTAACTTTGCTGACAACCATTTTTAATATATTCTCATCAATTTGATATTCAATACTCCAATAACAGCAACATATAATGCACAAAACTTTCAGAAGGATCTCCTTTCAGTTAGGAAAAAAAAATGCACACAAGCAGTGCACACTATTAGTCATTGAAATACTATCATCAATGCTAAAAAAAAAAAATACATACTGGATTCAACTTCTGATATTTCTTTTCCGCCTGAAGTAGTAGGTAGGCCCTCCTGCTTCCGTGCCATGATGATAATCGACTTGCCCTTCCAATTTGAATTCTTGGTGCCGTCCTTGAGAATATACTATCAAACAGAAAAGAATATAAAGAGGAAATAACAAGCAGAATATACTCAATTTAAGGGAAAAATTCTGAGTACTCTCATTTACACCTCTGTAATAACTAAGTAAATAATAAGAACTTGCATAAGGAATATGTCTTCTTGGACTTAAACTTCAAGATAATCTAATCATTTAATGTTTAAGCCAACAACTAATCCATCAGTTAATTACAGACTACATCATGACAGGAAAAAAAAAGGTACAACAAGCACATTTAATTCCTAAGATTGATAACTTTTGCTTAAAAGAGATTATGGCTATAATTTTGGAAAATACCCTTTTCTTGCCAGAGTCTTGTTTGGCATTACTTGAACCAGAATTGGTAAGAGACGCTGATCCAGCTCTTTTCCTGTTCTTAACAACAGCTGGACCCTACAGAGATGACGAGATCAAATTGTCATGAATGTAGAGTTTGTTAAAGATAATTATTGATGCAGCCGGGCTTGTAGTTTATGAAGATCAGAGGACCCCGACTTAAAAAAGAACAGCATATTTACCAGAGAGAGATAGAGTTTCTTATGAATTGAAATACTAAATTGCCCTTAGTTCCTTCAAGCATTTATGATCATTTTTTGTAGCTGATAATCAAACTTAAAATGACAATTTCAACCTTACTAGTATCTTCATTAGATAAATAGAATCTTTCACTAATGGATGCATATATTGATAGTTGGAAGGGTAGATATTGGTCATAAAATTTTGAATTTGAAAGGCAATTCTTACATAAAGCTAAGTAAGAATATTTGAAAACATGTCTTCCATTTCTGACTTTAATTAGCTATACCATAGATAATTCACAATTCCATTATACTCTTCCCCAGTTTTTAAAAAAAAATCCATTATACTGAAACTCCAATCACCTAATAAAAAAAAAGAAGCATAATGGCCTGTTTCAATTACCTCACCTTCTTAACTCATTACATTACCTACTGCACCTAAATCTTTCACAGATATATGAAACATAGTCCACATATTAATGGTAAAAGAAAAACATCAAGCATGCTGGAAAACAATAGCAAATTCTGAAAATGTTTTCTAGCACACACGCACACACACACACACACACACACAGATATAATGAATTGCACAAAATGTAACCAGCAATGCAAGACTGCTGCAAATGGCATGTCAGAAGCATTAAACGTTTAATAGCACGCACACACACACACACACACATATATATATAATGAATTGCACAAAATGTAACCAGCAATGCAAGACTGCTGCAAATGGCATGTCAGAAGCATTAAACATTTAATAGCACATAAAGATATGCAACGACATAATCTTTCATAGAATTTATAGAATTATACAATTTTCCTACATTGAAAGTAGAAGAAAGTATGAAGTGCACCTGACCACCCTTATCAGCTCGTTTCTTACGAACAAATTCCATCAAGGGTGTAGAAATAGGAGCTCCTTTTACAGCCTCTGTAAAGAAAAGAAAAAACAAATGAGCACAGATTTCTTCAGCCAATAGTTTCTCGTGATAAACCAATAGTTAAAGTAGTAGAACATTTGACCACAGTAAAGCAAGTGAGCATCATAACTAACCAGATTCCTCTGCTTCTTTTCTTTCTAACTTAATTTCAGCACTAGGAGGATTCCGCACAGGTTTGGCAATAAGTTTGAGGAACTCCAGATAATCAGGATCTAGTTTCAGAAAGAATTATAATCAAACTAAACATCTATCTGTATGCCGAACACCTTGCTAGTATGAGTTATTCCCACTTAGAAGCTAAAATAACAGAATGAGCATCAAAGAAGAGAAAAAGAAAGAGAACCTGTGTAAATAGTCCCTTCACGAGAATCTTTATGGGGGCATGACTTAGGAACACGTTGACAAGGAGCATACTCAACTATGGCCTTGAACTGAGAACCTTCATCGAAAGCAGAATTTCAATCGTCACATACATTCTCTAAATCTTATAGAACTCAGAAACGAGACAATGACATACAATAATAGCACAAGATTAAACACATTAGAACCTATCGAAAATCAAAACACCAAACACCTTATATTTTTTAAAACAGAATAAATTTTTTTTAAGCTTTCTCCAAGGATTAACCTTTCACGATCTATGATGTAGTCCGTTCAAAATAAACAGTCGCAAATCACGAAAGATAGAAAATGTGGTAGGCCAAAAAGTTTCAAGCAATTCATAAGAGATTAGCTACCAAAGTACCTTTCTCATTAACAAATACATGTCCATGAAAGAAGTCCGCAAACTCCAAAACATCTTCCGGATTCTTGAAGTCAATATAAGCTCGAGAATACCTCTGACTCTTGTGGCTGCAAAAAATTATTTCTCCAGAAATTCAAAATTCCCATATAACCAAAAATCTTTAATTCTCCAAAGGGTCACCATAATAACCAATAAAATGAAGAAAAAATTACAAAACTCCAATACCCATGTTCCATATCCAATTGGTTCATCACAGAATTAAAGAGAAACTCTCAACAAAGATTGAAAAGTTATCATCTTTTCAAATCCAAACAAAATCTTACCCTCTTTATGTTTTTTTTAAATAAAAGAAATAAAAAGAAAGAAGTCAATAAAGGGAAAGGAATAGAGACCTGGAGTTGCCGGGGCGGAAGCGGAACCAATTGTAGCGATGGCAGAAACGATGATCGAATTGAGAGAAGAGATTTGATTGAGAAAGAGAAGGTGGCAAATGCCTTATAACTACTTTGGTTCTTCCTAGAGGTTCCTTCTTCTTTTTCATTGTATATATACTCTATATCACAATTTTATTGAATATAGAAATCACAATTTCCCCTGTCCTGTATCTTCTGTGTATTTTTTCCTTCTTACAGAGACTATGGCTGCCTCACGTCTTCTCTCCACAGAAAAAGAACTTCAAAACTTCGAAGCTACAAATGTCTGTTGTTGTTTATTTATTTATATTCCAGAAATTTTAAGGTGACTTTTTTTTTTTTTATTACAAACCATTGGATTAGATGACTTTTTTTTTTATTACAAACCATTGGATTAAAGTTGAGATTGTCCCTGTACTGTTCTTCTTATTCTAATGTCGTCCATATAAACTTTATTTTCTTAATAATACCCTTGGACTTCCTTTCTTTTCAATAAATCGCCATTAACTTAAATATTCTTGGAAAATAAAAAAATTAATTTCCAGATATTTCCTCAATCACCTAGACATTATTAAATGGTCATATGTCAAGTGAATTAAAAAATATTTGACAATTAATTGACATATATTCTTATGAAATCTTCCATCCAAAACAAATGTTGACACATGTATTTGATTAATTAAAAGGGTATTTAGGAATGTATTTTTTGTATTAGTATGTCAAAATAATTTAAAAATATATAATATATAATTTTAAACAAAAAAAAATTCAAAATTTAGAAAGACGTTGTGCGTCCTGTGTTAAATTTCAAAATTAGTTCCCCAATCCTCTATAAATAGAAGCTTCCCCTCACATAAAAGAAAAAGAAAAATGAAGGAGGTTCTTTTTAAGCATTGAA
>NW_011499888.1:275395-297374 GCF_000495115.2 Populus euphratica | reverse complement strand
TTTTTTTTTTCGGTTTGGTTACTTTTTTTTGATAAAAACCGAATCGAACCGAAAATGATCACCCTAATTGAAGCTATGTAAAAAAACTCTTATTTTTTTTTTAGTGTTTTTAAGTAACATAGCATGACAATAAAAATTTTAAAATTTATATAATAAATGTTGAATTTAAGTTAGTATATATATTTCTTATAAAAACTTACAATAACTATAATTTTACTTGTTCATCTAAATATATAAAATATATTATTTAAAAAATAAAATTTCTAAATCCAAAAAAAAAAAAAAAAATTTTTTTTGTTTTTTATTTATTTTAATGTGTTAATATGAAAAATAAAAATATTTTAAAAAATATTTTAATATAATTCAAATAAAAAATTATTTTTTATTATATTCTCAAACACCTTTTAAATTATATTTTATAAACGCATATCAAGTTTTCTAGTATTATTTTAAGTCACCAAATCTCCAACGCATTCAAGTCTTTATATAAGATTTGTTTGAAAATATACTAGTGTTTATGGTTGAAAATGTTTTTTATTTAAAAAATATATTAAAATAATATTTTTTTTATTTTTTAAAAAATATTTTTGACATATAATATAAAAATTTTAAAAATATAATTTCAACTATTTTCTTAAACACATATTTACTATTAAATAGGAAACCAATTAGGGATTTTTATATTACATTTTGTATCCATGCATTAATAAAGTATCATATTTGTTGTCCTTATTTTTTAGTTTTATTTTTTAGGTGCAAATTTATATGTCCACGTTTGGAGGGCAGTCAAAAATCGGTTGTTTTTTTAACTCTGTTTTATATTAAATGTTATTTTTTAAAATATTTTTTATTTAAAAATAATTTTTTATTTTTTTAAAATTTATTTTTAATATCAAAAAATACTAAAATATAATTTAAATTAAAAAAATATTTTCCAATTAAAAAAACAAACATGAACGATCTTCAGAACGCACTTCATGCATCAACATGGTGCATTCGTCAGAATCTAACAAATTCTTTTCGTTGGTGATCCTAAAATTTCAATTTAGAAAGGAAAAAATTAAAGTTTATTTTCTTAACCATCAAGCTAACCCCTTTAGATTTATACTGCTGCCATTAGAAATTTTCCCATACCTAATTTATCAAAAAACAAAATCCTTAGTATAATTAATAAATTATGTAAGGGTTTGATTTTATAATTTATATTCTCTTATTACAATCTCTAATGAGTGGTAGATGCAGTTTCGGTATTCGAATAAGTTGCATTAACAAGTTTAAATGTTTAATTTTTCTTATGTAATATTTAATAAATTTAACTACTATGTTTTCTATTCAAGTAGTTTTATTACATGTTTTATATGTTGTCCTGGAATAATTATAAAATATAAAACATTTGGTAATTTTTTATATATTGCAAGAACTGAATTTAGGATAAGAAATATTGCAAAATATTTTCCAAAAAAGCAGACAATCTAAAATCTTTTTCTGAAAGAAGAGTGATTGTATAACCGGCAATTGGATAGAAACTGGAGAAAAGAGACTTGAAAGGAACATCCTGCACCAATATAAACTTACAAGATATGAGCTTTGAGGGGCTAAGAATGAAATTAACCAGGACAATTTTGGAGGAAAGATTGTTCATACTGAGTTAACGTAAAAGAACTTTGATATGATGCAAAAAAATAAAAATGAATAAAAATCCTTATTAAGCATTTCCACTGAGAGGAAAGATGCTACATTTCCAGTTTAAAAATATATAGAAAAGGTGTTGAGTTAAAGATCAATGTGGTTTCTCTGCTTCAGCATCGTCCTAGATCTTTGACGAGGCGATTCTCTATCTCCATTCTCTTCTTCATCAATAAAGCATACTTCCCTTGAAAGGAACATCCTACACCAATATAAATTTACAAGACATGAGTTTTGAGGGGCTAAGAATGAAATTAGCCAGGACAATTTTGGAGGACAGATTGTTCATACTGAGTTAACGTAAAAGAACTTTGATATGATGCAAAAAAAAAAAAAAAAGAATAAAAATCCTTATTAAGCACTTCCATTGAGAGTTCCAGATTAAAAATATATAGAAAAGGTGATGAGTTAGAGATCAATGTGGTTTCTCTGCATCAGCATCGTCCTAGATCTTTGACGAGGCGATTCTCTATCTCGATTCTCTTCTTCATCAATAAAGCATACTTGGAAACCAGTTCTTGGTCCCCAGCCTTCACGGAAAGCTTGCAGCTCAGAGCTGACTTCTCTAACTTGCCCTCGTACAGGTCTGCAATTGGCACAAAACTTCCTTTCTGACTGCACAGCCAGCCATGAGCAGCCCTCAATGCACCTCCAAGCGAAGCAGAATCTGTCAACCAAATACAAAGGTTATTCATCAAATCAAACTGGGATGGTAGCACATGAACGATAAAGTCAGCCTAACAATGTTGATTTGATTTCCAGGTATGTATTCTCTGTTGACATGAGGTTTTTCCAGGATTTTGAATAAAACTAGATATCCAGTAATCATATGGTAGAGAGTGATTGTTTTCATGGAAAAAACTGCTTACCGGGTTGTTGGACTGTATTCAAACTAGACATCCAATAATCATATGGTAAGAGTGATTGAAACTGCTTACCGGGTTGTTGGACTGTATAGACATCACAGCCAAATATCGATGCTAAAGAGTTCAAAATGCTACCATTAGCTGATGCTCCTCCGGTAGCTATAATTCGTTTTGGAGGGGAAGGCATGCCAAATCTTTCAGAATGAGCTCGCATTGAGAGGAACTGGCCCTCAATCACTGCTCGGACCTGAAATTGAAGATGTCTTTCATTAAAGAGAACAGTTGCACTGGCACACACACTTTTACAAATTCTCACCTCAGAAGGAGGATCAAATTCCTTCACTTCTTGTTCATTCAATCCCTCCACGTCGTTGCCCGTGAAATTTGGGAGCACATAGCGATGGAAGCCAACTGGGTTCATTAGAAACTGACTATTAATCTTTTGAGGCTTCTTTAGATAATAGACTTGTAGAAGTACAAACTAGGTTAAAAAAGAAAGAGAAAATAAAAGCAGTCTTAATGGTTAAATCAAATCATTTTTTGCAATTTCAAAGATCTTTCTGGATGGGCATTCATTTCCTTAAGTTGTATACCACTATATAAGCTCTCGCTATACAGCTCTAGTTGCATCTAAAGTTCTATCACCCCAATTTTTGTTTCTGAAACATCACAGAACCCACAAGCAAAGTTTTCAACAACAATGACATGGAATTGATACCCCTAAATGATTAATAGAAGCTCACCATCCAGAAAAATTAATGTTAGAAACTAGTAGTGACTGAAATGCAGATGCTCAACATATTGTTTCTTTTAGACAAAAAAATCGTTACAAGAAACATCCAAAAACATACCTGGAAGGGGAGGGAGAATTTCATGGTCCTTGTAGTAGAAACCCATCTTCCCACCTATTGACAAACTGAATCAGGAAACGGAAAGCAAGAAAACCATAGATATCCAGGAAAAGTAAAGTCATTCAGTGCATATACAAACCATTAAGAGCTTGTGTTTGCTCCAGATACTTGTTGAAGATTTCCCAAGATTTTTCAGCACAACGGTTGCGCACATCTAAAATCAAGATTGCGGTCATATTAGGGAGCTACTAAATGGTATTTGCTGGAAAATACAGGAATCAAGCAGTACCTTCTCGAGTCAAAGACCCATTTTTGTAGCATAACATAACCATGTAACCTTGTGTGTCAACAGGATTAGGGAAAACATGCCCTTCTAATCCAGGTTTGGGGTCGCTTGCAATCCCAAAAACCTTGAGTAAAAAGAATTGGTTCGTAAGATCGGCACATAATAATTGATTCTTATTTAACAAGGGTGAATTCATGTGAAGTTTCTAGACTCGCACGAAATTGATAGGATAGTACAAATAAATAAAGTACATGAGCATGGGATTTTTTTTAACAAGGATGAAACATTGATAGGAAGTACGTACAAATAAATAAAGTAGATAAGCATGGGATTTTTTTTAACAAGGATGAACAGTTCTGAAAAAATAATAAATGGTTTCTAAGGCAGCTCTCGTAAGTTCTATCAGACGTCTAATTCGAACATATGATGGTGGAACTAATCTTTGACAAAAAGGATTTTGATAATCAGAATCTGTAAGTTCTAAAAGGAAAACTAGCATTTGAAAATTCTTGTGTTTGCAAATTCAATCAACAGATAAAAGCCATATCCATTCAAGCACATGATTTGGTGATTTTCATATAGTCTTCAAGTATTAAGACTCCATGCACTAGTACAAAGCTGCAGTATTGTATTCTTACAGTATCACTAGTTCCAAGACTGATAGCCAGATCCCCCGGAATGCTAATAGTTAAACCTGCAGGTTCAGTGTCCTTTATCGGTTAAGAAAAAAGAAAGACAATCAAGAAAAAGAATGAAAGTAAAAAACATGGACTTCATTTTAAACCAGATATTCATAACTTCAAATTTAATTAATTCTCTAAAAATTTTAGATTTGTTTTCCTCACTACATTAATTGATTGCTCAAACCAAACAAAAACATTAAATTGTATCATATACCTCTTTAACAGACCGAAAAGATCCATGAAACATATTTATGAGCTCCAAAGCCAAGCATATTTCTAACTATGTAAAACCCAAATGGTAGACAGAACCATGAAATCACATCATAAACCCAAGTTCAATAAAGATTTTCCAAGTTTCAGACAATATAGTAAAGGTTACCTGCTAAACTGTTTGGATTGTCTCCAGACCATTGAACAACCAAACAATTCTTATTAAAATTATATCTGCAAGAAAATTCATGGGTTCTCAAGCTGTTAGTATAAATTGACAGAAATGCAAGAACAAAGTAAAATACATTACTGAAGCGTCAGGGCAAAGGACTTCCTTTCTCTCCTTTTTTCATATTCATTGCTAAATTGTGCACACAACTGCAAGCAGGCTTGGCCATAAAATCATTTTACTTTTACCTTTCAGATTCTTGCCATCTCTTTTCAAAAGAATAGTTTTGTCTTAGGTTAAGCCACCTTTGCATCTTAAATCTTTTCTTTTTTCTTATTTGGTTTAGTGACTTAACCATATAGTATAACTAATAAGATCGACTCACATGAAAAACCAAACTGATTAAGTCGAAATGCATATTGCACCAGCAACAATGTTGTCCCTTGCATTCTCAAGCCATTTGTAACTTGCTAATTGCTATTAACGAGAAAATAAATCCACCTAGAGCACAATACATGTAAGAGATAAATAAAATTCATACAACCAACTATGCCGCTAACCTCTCCACAAAATAGGAAGCAATATTGCCAGCAACAGCATGGGCAGGGGCCAGCTTTCCAAGTTTTTCCTCTAAACCTGGTGCCGTAACCTGCATTTAGCAATAATTCACTAATAATCAACTTCATTACTTTGACAAGAAAGAGGACTAAGTTAGCCAGTGCAAAGTATCAATTGAACACATTCAATATATACCTCTAAAACCTTTTAGCAATAATTCACTAATAATCAACTTAATTACTTTGACAAGAAAGAGGACTAAGGTAGCCCGTACAAAGTATCAATTGAGCACATTCAATATATACCTCTAAAACCTTTTTAGACCATACTCTCTGATTGATATCCATCAAGTTCATGCCAGCACCATCAGTGTGATCAATACTAGCATAAGCCCCAACAAAAAGTGAAGCCATAAATGAGCTAACAAGGGAAATCCTCTCAGTGTTATTATAAGCCTCTGGTTGTGTCTGATATATTTTCCTAATCTGTGGTCCAGTGAACCTTTCATAAGCACGTGACCCAGTTATCTGAGACAACTCCAATGCACTGCCAACAGCTTTCTCTATCTCTCTACATTGTGTAGTCGTGCTACTGTCCATCCAAACAGGCGATTCCTTGATGGAAAAGGCATCACCTAATTGATCCACCAATGGCTTCTTGGAGTCCAGTGATGATAATATTCCAGAACCACCTTTCTTCCAATAAACACTACCATGTTGCTGTCCGCTACCAGAAACAGCAGCAACTTTCCCAAAATCCAAACCTGATTTCACAAGCCTTTCGAGAATAAGTTCAAGAGCTTCTACCCACAACAAGGTGGGTGAAACAATCCTGCCATTGTCAGAAGGGTCTCTATAGACCCCATCTTTGGTTTTGTAGTGGGGCAAATCAGAATCAAAATGAATTTGCTCTGATTTGACAATATTGAGATTGGAATCTAAGACAGTTGCTTTCAACGACCTGTGAAACAAATCACAGTTAATTTAGAAAATTCCAATCCCATATATAATTTCCACAAAAAAAAAAATGAAAAAAGGTCACAAAAAAATCCAATTGGATTGATTAATAAACAGATCATTACAATTTCAGTACATAAATACGCAAAACCCAAATTCTTCAAGAAAACATAGATCAAAAACCAAATTAAGCTATCCGGGCCAATTTAATTCAGTGTTACATCTTTAAAGAAACAAATTTCAGAAAGAAAAAAGAGAGGACAAGCCTTACTGGGTGGAGCTGTCAAATCCAAGAAAAAGAGAGCCATGAGGAAGCGCCATCTGTGTTATCAGTACAAAGCACCAAACTTTGAGAACCGACTACAAAAGGTACTGAGATTTGAGAAGAAAATTGATATATATATATATATATAGCAATAAATCAAATTTGATTTAAAAATATATTGGATGACGACAGGATACGTTTGGATAGGGTAATGAGTCAGTGATTAAGTATGCAAGACAAGATTTTTATCCACAGAATCCGAACAGATTTTGAGATTATCTCTCCTCTCCTCTGGAACTTCTCTAGACAAGCTGTATTCTAGTAGTACCAAACTTCCTTAAAAACGAGTCTCTGCTCTCTGATATCTGGTGAACCGGTCTCCTCGTACGCTACACATGGGAGAACTCTGTCATTCTCTTGTCATCTCATGCCATGTCAGCTACACGTAAAGCAGATAATGAGTCATAACGTACATTATCCAAAACCTTTTCTAATTAAATTTTTGGAAAAAGATAATCTTTCCATTATAAGATTTGATTACGTACTCTTTTAATAATCACGGCATTCCATTTTTTTAATTTATCGTTTAATTATTATTACGAGATAATTATTTAACTATTATTATCTCGAAATAACCGAAAAAGCGATGATAAAAATTAAGAAAAGTATATCTTGTATTTTCTAAGATAAAGTGGATTTATTTTATTTCTTTAATTGCGTTTGCTGTTGAAAAAGAAATTCAGTAGTTGTTATTTATATAATGTGTTAATAGATATACTATTTTATTCAGTGGCTATTATTTGTATAATATGCTTGTGCTTACAAGAGTAATTATTTAGAAAAATACATCGTATTGGCGATTAAATTTCTTATATTGCGAGGGTAAGATCATAAATTTGTTTGAATTGTTCGTATACTTTCAATGATGAATCGAACATGACAGAGACAACATCCGAAATTCTCCATTTAAGATCAGGTTCCAAAGATTCAGGTGCCTGTTTTGCCTGGCTTGAGCTTATGGGGTATCTGTTTGGCATCTAAGCATTTGTTATCGGTTAAGGTTGGTGCTGTTCACTGTACTTGTCATGTCTATATCTTATTTGTTTTTATATTTTTAAAAAAGTTTAAATTTTTTTATTTTTTATTTTATTTTTTAAAATTATTTTAATAAATTAATATCAAAAATATTTTTTAAAAAATAAAAATATATTATTTTAATATATTTCTAAATAAAAAAACATTTTAAAAAATAACCAACCACAACCATGTCTTCTGTTCAGATCAGGGAGCCATAAAAACCAGAGAAGGTGCAATGCTGCTATGATTTGATGCATCAGTTATCTTTACACAACTAGATGGCTCCAAAGAGAGCTGGTCAGCACCCAGCAGGCTTTGGAGAAATGGGGCATGCTGTCTCCAAGTTCTAGTTCTTGCTCTCTCTTAGTAAGAATATAGAATCAAATTGCCACGGACAAGTATTTAACAGAAACTCTAAAACTATGTCCAGAATATACCCCACATCCTAGAACTGGTTATAAACATAATCCTCCTAGCTGGTAGAGATTGCATCTATAGTTGCAGAAGCACATCCTTAGGGTCTATCTAACCAAGAGAATAAGTGTTTCCATTGTCCACCTAGCTTGGTTTAACCTAGAAAAACAATTACACTTTTTCTTCAAAACTTCAGTGCAAGTTTCCAGGTAAACTCTGCAGCTTGAAATCTCGACCATGGACCGGCTGCCTCTTGAATAGTGCACAAAATATTGTGGGTCTGCTCGCTTGGGTCAGAAACAATATTTACATACTATACCTTTCTTCAAGTGGAATTAGCATAACGCCAATAATTCACAGAAATCAAGTGGCATCTGACCAGCCCAGATGAAAGTATATGGCTGCCTTTTCCTGGTCATCCAATTCCAACGCCTTGATACTTTTTCATCCTTGTTGCCAGGAAACACAAGCAAGACTGCCAGCCAAAGATGGGCTAGCAAAGCTGAAGTGGAAAAGACTTCAGGTTCTCACGCTAATCAACGGAATAGTTCCTGGAAAGACCACATTATGAATTTTGCAAAAACATCAGACTCCAAAAACTCAATATGAGCAGCTCGCCCAATGATTGTGTTCAAACTCCTGCCATAGCTGGAGGTATCAAAGTTTACATCACAGCGCATGAATAGTCGATGCTCAGATGTGGGGGCTCGTATCTGATCCAAACAATTATTCAGCATCTGCAGGAACACTCTACCCTTTTTCGAGTGGTCCAAGGAAGCAGCCTGGCACAGTTCAATTCTGGCAGAATGATATGGTACGTAACCATCCTGAAAAAATTGTAATAAACTAGTGACTAAATGAGTAGAAAGAGATAGCTTTCTTCACAACTACCATATGTTCAATTAATATCTCACACAAAATAGAATTTCAAGGTATATCTAAAGCAACAAATACTGTAGATGCCATTTTAAATACAGAGGCAATTCAATGAACCTGGAGTCAGATTCAAGAAAAAGCCTGTCAAAAGGCATGTTTAGGTCATGCAGAGTTGGCTATAGAATAAAGCCGTTCCATTCCTTGTTCAATGCAATTGGTTTTGCTAATTACAAAAGGATGGAAATTCTACAAGAAATCTGATATTTCATTGAAGTGGAATAAACTCTCCCTTTCTGTAGTTTTAAGACTCTGTTACACCTAAGTATACTTTCAAATAAAATTACATGTGAGATCCATTTGGAATTGGAATGGGAATCTTATTCCCATCCGTTTCCAATTCTTGGCAAATCAAACAGGGACTGAGAATCCTTCACACGAAGCTTGTGTTGGCATTTCCTTTTAACACAAGTCAAATTGTGCTTTCAAATCATTTAAGCATCTTGAAATAAGTACCCTATGCAACTTTTAGTGTTTTCATTCCTTTCATCCTCAAGCATACATGAAGCCCCCTTTGTGCGAAAGAAGGTCAATTTATGATGCCCCTTTTTCCAGTTGACCAGTAAATACATGTCTACTGCAAACAGGATTTTAGTTTATCAACATTTATGTATCATTTACCTATCATCCCGCAATAATTATCAAGATTAAAGAAGTCATATAACCTGCAAATTGCTCAAATTTGAACAGGCTAGTTAAATTACACTAGAAAAACTTGAAAACTTGTTAGCAAACAGAAGAGAAATGACTAAACTGTGGAGCTTCAAGAAGCAAATTTCCCATACCTGGGGTGAAGATAGCAGTACTATATGCCTGAAATTCTCCAGTGTCTTCTGCTGAAAGAACAAATTATACTGTTTTAGAACTCAGTCAAAGAATATAAGTTAGCATCTGCTTTGATATCACACACACACAAGCTACTTGAAAGAAATGCAAGTTGTTATTTTTCAGATCTGATCATCACTTCTTTTTCTTTATAAAGCATAATCTCTTTCTACAATCAAACAAAGGAACAAAATAGGATTCTTAGTACCTCGCAGAGTTTGTACAAGAAAGTATTTTGGAGATTTGGGTCATCTGTGAACGTAAGTTGATGAATGCACTGAGTCCCCTTAAGTTTTTTCAAAAGCCACATCCCAGAGTTAAACAGGGAGTTTGAACTGTAAAGATACCCCAAATGTGGACCAGATATAGAAACGTATGTGTGAAGATATCTTAGGTATGGTTCCATTATGCTCTCTGTGGCAACACAAATACAGAACAAGTTTCAAATTACAGGCTAATAGAAAAGTAAGGCATTGCATTGATTATATTACCTGCTAATGCTGTTCTTATGATAATATTTCCAATAGAATGTCCAACAAAGCTAAGCTTGATATCCCTTAACAGACCAGATCTTGAAACTTTATCCATTTTCTTTTTAAGGAAAGAGATAACTTCCTCTGCCAGTCTTTGTCCCATTTCTCTAAAGTCTCCAGATGTTTTATCTTCATTTACCTCTGACATAAGGAACTCCATCTTGGGGTCTATTAAAAGCCATTGATTGCGAACAAGCCGTAAATCCAGATGGTGTCCCTGATGGGTTGTAGATATGACAAACAAATTAAACCACATTTATGATTAAAACTACTAAACAGTTCACAAGAGGAATAGGTAGACTTCATTATAGATTGTCCAGGACAGCAGAACAATCTATCGCAAAGAACTTGAATGAAATAAGAAAAAATTTATTACCTAAAATCTGACAAATATAGAATTCCCTTTCTCACTTTTGGGTTCATAGGATTACAAAAAAGTGCATGAAACAGGCTCAAACAAGCAAACTATTGGTGCATGAAACCATAAACCAATAAATTCATAGTAACAGATCCAAATCGTTACTAAAAAAAGATAATCTATCTCTAAAGTTCCATCTGCAAGAAGAATTTTGATCCCATAGTTTCCAAGTATCTGATGGGAAGAGGTGAATCAAATCGTTAGAATTGGCCCAGACTGAATTTAAACCTATAAATAGTGGATGGCAAGCCATTACTTATCAGTCAAGGTCAAGCAATTAAATTAAAAGTAAGAAGCTCTAATATTTGGACATTTCAAATATTTGTTTAAGATGAAAACTCCAAGAGCCTTCTCAAAGACACTATTTTTTTATTTATGGTACTACAAAAAAAAAAAGAGTTGACTGTGCCAAAAAAGGAAGATTCAACCTGAAAACAAAAATAAAATTCCATAACTACTGCATCCCTTTTATCATCTTTATTATACCAATATCAGAACTCTCTTTTGGAGAATTTGGTGGATACCTGATAAACAACAAATTAAGGAAATTCATACTGCAGAAACAATTTGAAGATGTGTTAAACTAATTAATTAGTATTTAGGTGTGTAGAAATGATCAGAACAAAATTCAATCAGAAAGTGATAAAACACAGGTTTTCAATTATTACTTAAATGGTGTGAAATCAATTGAGCACAACTTTCCAAATTGGATTGTACTAGACAGGGTGGGGGCTAAAGGACAGAATGAGCCTTGCCTGAAATCCATGCACAAAGATGACAGCCTTCAATTCACGAACATTTTTTGACAGCGCAGCACTAGGTTGCTTCTTACCAGCTTCAGATTCAGTGCTAGGTCCACTGCGCGAGCCATGTGCATCTACCAAGTCCAAATTTTTGAAGAAAGAATTTTCACTAAGAGTACGCAGCGGTGCATTAGTTACACGTTCCACAATAATAATAGGAATCCGCAACAGATCCCCAAATATATACATGTCTTGAATTGACCGATTATTAATCTGCATGGAAACAAAAAGATTATTAATCTGCATGGAAACAAAAAATAATCATGTAGAGATCCAGACTACAAAATAAAGGCAACAAATCAGTCAAAGTGAGAGCAATACTCACCCTCATTTGGGCAATACTTCGCCGATGAAGGTCAGCACGTGTAGCTGCACTCTGGGCAGGCTGTATAGAACAGAAAATAAAAATTTCAACTTGGAGACCATGAAAAAAGAACATGATGGTGTTCATCACTGAAAGTCTAAAAAAGGACTACCAGTCTATAAATAAGAAATGAACTGGGTAAAAAAATAAAACATTTACATTCAACAAACTCGAAACTCTTCTATGACCATGATGGGAGGAATCATCACTTCCACTGCTCATGTAATGATGAGGCATCTCAACCTTAGAGTACACCATCCATATTGACCATTCAGCTCGTCGATCTTTAGTCCACACATCACGCAGAAACTCCAGTATTTTTGTTTTGTTTGCTCTGGAATGAAGAAAAAAGGCCAGTAGATAAACAAGTGCAGATAAAGTTATTGCATCTGAATCAACTCATCAATAAATGTGACCAACAATAAGCATCAATCAAATCCACAACGAAGGATGGCCAGGGGTTATCATAAATTTAAGAAAATGTGCAAAGGGAGATCCTGCAGTTTGTCTAGTCACACTTTGGGTCCTAATTTAAGAAATCCCTAATCTGCAATTTGCAACCATAGGTTCCATCTTAGTTACAAAAAATACCCAAGGAAGACAGTATTAATAAAACTGTTAGGAAAACTTACAAAAAGTACACAGAGACTGCATGTGCTTAAATTCCAGGCTTTGATTTTCAAAATTCTGAAGTTGGACCTTGAGATTCCATGATAGTTACAGAAAATACCCTAAGGTGGATGTCTAAAATTTTAACAGCGTGAAAGAAAATAGCATTTTCCAACAATTGCCAAGATGCAAGCCATGCATTGTTGCCTTCTCTGATCACATCGAAAATTCTTTGGAGGAATCTTTGTTTGACTAGCTAGAGGGAAGAGTTCCAGAAAATAGAAAAAGGAGATGTGCATAGGTAGGGGTGGGAGGAGAGGATAGATCCAAGATGGGACAATGGATGAGAGAAAGGAAAAGAAGAGAAAATGGAGCAGCAGCCACCCTTTTAAAATTATTTAGTCTGTCCCAGCAGAAAGAGACCTTAAGAATTAAAATTACATGTGAGCTAGGTAACTTAAGTGATCATATAATACTAACCATGTGCAAGTTGGGCAGGGATCCTGTCAACCCTCATACCATGTGACTAAACTATATAAAGTCAAATAAACAAACAATTCCAAACATAGTATCGAATAGTTGCAATAAACTAACAGTACCAGTTTACCGAAATTGTTGTCCTTTCTTTCACCCCTGAGTTTGCTAGCTTTTTTAAACACAAGGGCTTGCAAAAAACAACCATGGAAAGTATTTTTGCCTTGATGTTGTCCAGCAATGGAAACCACAATCCACAGGTGTGTAAATTCAATATTGCTAAATAAGTAACTCTTATTCTGCGTTATATCTTTAAGTTAAGTCACCAAAATGAGAATTCATGATGATGAGAATAACAATGGTTGCAAGCCTGTCCATCATAAGTTTCTCAAATTCCATCATAGAAATTTTATGATCCATGTTAAACGCAAACCAGAAAATCTGTCATTGGTCTTCAATTAAGCAAATTTTACAGCTTGTATCTAAGCACTTAAGAAAATGCATGGGATGAAGTACTTTTTTCTGGTTAAATAACTATGGTCAGTTGTGATGTAACTAAATGAAAGGTCATATCTATAACTTACCAAATGAAATGTATTCTTCCTTGTAAAAGGAAAATATAGAAAACTCTAACTGAATGTGGCAACTTGGTGGAAAAGCAAACCTGTGGAACTGCAGAAAAATGCTCCATAAATATGATAATTGAGCGCCCAATGAATGAAAGATGTTCACAATAGCAGCCTTCGATGAAATGTGGGGCAAATTATCACTTTGAAAATCTATAGTGCTGTTTGCTTTCTTTCCAAGAAGAGACAAAAATATTAAGTAAATAAGAAAGGACTTAAACTGAATGTAACATCAAAATGTGTTAACGATACAGATTATAGGAAGGACCTCAAGACCATTCTGTGGCTTTCCATGTCCTGAAACTGCAACATCAGCAGTAACCAGATTTGCTTGCACAATAGAATCAAACATGCTCACATCATCCACGTTGGAAGCAAAATCAGATACATCAATAGTGTGCTCAATGCCTTTGCTAATTTTTTGTAGCTCTTCCACCAATGTGTTGCGGGCAGCTAATAATGCTTTAACAAGTGTGATCTTTTTTATATCTAAAGAAGCCAATAGACCCAATGCCTGGTCAATCACAAAATGAAAATTTCAACCCATGGAAATATCACAAAATCCAAATAAAGCTAAAGTACAGGCTCCTACACACCAGATAATCGCGGGTTTCAAATTTAAAAATGCTATTGCATCCTCAAATCTTTGGGCTTCAACCAAAAAGGAGAACTTTTACCTTTTCTTAAGCTATACAAACCAGCAGTTTTAGAATATTTTTTCAACAATTATCTTTTGCAGGAAAAGCACCAGACCTAAAAGGAAAAACATCTGCTATATGCTTACAATTCACATAAAGGTTAATTATTCTTCAAGCATCCATTGAGCATCCCCAGATTCTAGGGGTTGTTTCTTATTTGGGTGAATCTCGATATTCTCCTCTCTTTGCACTAAGGAATAGGCCTATATAAAGATCTACAGTATTTCATAAAATGCAATTTCTGGATACTTCTGGAAAAAGTATCAAAACACACTTAAAAATAGGTTTGTTGAAGGTAGATAAGAGATAAAAAGTTATTCTGGAAAATTTATTAATGAGGCAATCACACAAGCTCCATATAGTAAAAACTAAGGAATGACTTGAAAAGAAAATTGTCACAGTCAACCCACTCAACCCATTGCTCGCCTGGACTGTACACTAGTGCTAATAGTAGGATAAAACCCAAGCTAGGGTAAACTGCAAGCTTTGCAGAAATGCGTATGCAAATTGGCATATATGCACATGCATGTACGAACAAAAGAAGTGCATTCACTCAAATATAACAACATTCGCATAAGAGTGTCTGTGGCAAGTAAATACTTTCATCACAAATCAGAAGTGCTTGAAGCAAAAGCTAGAAATTTAAGCCGCAAAATGATGCATGAATGCACAAAGTTATGCATAGAGGCTAAAAGCATGTAAAAGATTATCCATTGTGTAGGAGCATACTTGGTGGGACTCATCACTAATTTTGCTAGTAGCATCTTGACCATTAGAACCACTGCAAGATACAACTCATCAAGTTATTTTAGATGACCCATGTCAAAAAAACAGTGATCATGACCAGGCTGGTTGACTTGATGCAGAAGGGTGACAAACCTGAGTACCTTCAAGAAAGAACCAGCTTTCAATAGACTGATATGCACGCTAACATCAACAAGCACAGAATGAAATGCATCAAAGTGGACAGGGCAATATGAATGCAATCCTAGAAGAGCTTTAGGAGGAATTCTAAATTCATGGACTGCAACAGAAGAAGCATCCGGATAAGCCAGCAGCTCAACCCTGTACAGTGCATGTATCTATCAGTACAATATCCAAATTTACTCAAGAAGCATTGAGCGGGCAAGAAAAAACAACGGATCATTTTAACTGCAAGAATCAAAAAACAATTTCCCTCGACTCACATGGTATCTGTTATGGGAGCTTGCATAAGCTCGAATTTCAAAATAACAGCAGAGGTTGATGGACCCTGCAAATTGAAGACCATATCAGTTTGAAGACATTAAATATCTGCATCAGTAAGTTCTGAGCTGGGAGGTACAGCATAGAAAATTGTAATAAATAAATGCATCAAAGATGTTAGCAGTATTCCCATTAAATGCCAGGTTAAAGGAGTGGGGCTATTTTGAAGAATCAAAAAGAAATAATATTTTCATCCTCTTCTCAGTGACAGCTAGAGTTGAAAGTTTTTAGAAAGCAGTTCCACAATTTTGTTAGTTTTGACAAGAAACAGCTAAAGCTAAAAGTTTTTTGAAAACAGTTCCTCAATCTTGTTAGTTTTGAGAAATGCAATATTCCACTTCTTTCTGATGTCATCATAAAAGCAAAGGTACAATATCATAATGTAGGTGGCAGAGTTTTGACACCCACATAGAAGAAACTTTCAAAGGATCATTTTTCTTTCTCACCAGACCACTTCATATTAGATGCTGACCAGCTATATATACCAACCTTGATAAGAGAGATTCAAACACTAAGCAGACCATACATGTTGATATTCTGTTATATCCTAGCAAATCCTGTTTTCTAGAGCAGTTTGTTTCTCTATTCAAGTTGGTTTCACTTCACTTGAGCACAGTTAGGCAACCTTCTGCTGCATTCCCCCCTTTAATTGTAACTATATGAGTTAAAAAGGCAGCTTATTGTATCTGGCAAGCTAGCATTGCACAAATACTTGTGCACGCGCGCACGCGCGCACAAAGAGAACAGTATGGATTACCTCATTTTCACCAAGAGGTAGAGTGAACGAGATCATGATAGATAAACGAATATCTTGTCTCGCATATTTAATCCGAAAAGGCTGTGTCAAGAAACTATTGTCTGTATCATCAATCCTCCATATCCCATATAAGTTTTCACCACCCAGATCAGGAGCTGCAGCTCAAATAAATATCATTTCTTTCTTAGCTCGTCCCAAATACATTAAGCATAGAAAAAATTCACATAATAGTAAATCATTCAATAGAAGTTAACTGCATCTCTAAGCATGAACAATAACAACATCAAAGCATATAAAATATGAAAACAACTGATTTTCATGTAGACATCCAAAACAGCTCCTCCTCAAAGTTACTGGATATGCCCAAATACTCATACTTTGCCTAAATACAACGTGAAGGAGAATTGTGGTTAATTAACAAACGATATAGCAAAATCTCACACCTTTTTGCTTCAAGTGAATATTCTACAAATATGAGAAACAACCCAGAAACAAAAACACAAACAAAAGAGAGAAATCTTGAGTTTATTGAGGTTTACGATGAGCATAGGAACTGTGGTTAATTAACAAGAAATGTAGCAAAATTCTAAACCTTTCTTGTGACAAACAAGATTTCTTATAACTAGGAAGAAAACCCAGCAGAAACAAAGAAACTCAGGAAAACAACAGCAATAAGAGTTGAATTTGCTTTTACCTTCATATTGAACAACCCTTGCAGGGGTTGCTAAGGAAGTATACTCACTATCTTCCCATCTCATGCTGATCTTTATTTGATACCATCTAAACACCCAAAAATAGAAAACCCACAAAAAGAAATGAAAAGGGAATCAAAGAGACATGATTGAGAAAAAATGGTGAGAGCATTATTACCCTTGCTGGAAGAGGTCTAGGTTGTGAAACCTGTGAATGTAAACGGCAATTTCTTGCACTGTTTCAAACATGGCAACGAAGACAGACAGACTGTTTTCTTCGGCCTAGAGTCTTTTTAAGATTAAAACAAACTGCAGAACATGCTCTTTTTTAGAGGATGATGACTTTATCATATGCCCCTTCTTTTCTTCCTTCCTGGCTCCTACTGTTTTTCTTAATTTTTTCCTAGTACATCCAAAATGGGATAAAATGGATTGGAATGGATGATATGCTCCATTTTTCATCTGTTAAAGAAATTATTTTCTGTAATATGATGTTAAATTAAATTCCTATAGAGTAGTAAAAAAAATTTATTTGCTTTATTTATAGCTTCATTTTTAGGAAATTATGAATGAAGTATTGTTAATTTTATTGAATATCCTTCCCAAATAATCTTCTGCATATTAAATGAGAGGAATCTCTAAATACAGAGTTTATGTTTCTTGGGAAATCATGAACTAGGACAGAAATTTTAAATAAAATTAGCTTTATTCTACTAAATATTTAGCTAGCTAAAATGCTGACAAAGGCTTGTTTCATAAGTATGATGTTAGTGATGGGTTATTTTAGGATAAGAAAATAAAAATAGTTTTGATAGAAACAAGTTTAGTTAAAAACTAAAAAATATATAATAGTAACAAAATATTAAGGGATATTTCGCATAGCTTCTGCTTTTGTTTTTTAAAATTATTTTTAACTTAAAAAATATTAAATTAATATTTTTTGTATTTTTTATTTTTTTGATATTCTAATATTTAAAAATATATAATTTATCATAATCCTCTATCATCATTTAAAAATATCTTTTATTTTTTTATTTATTAGATTTGATGTCATCATTTAAAAATGTTTAATTTCTTCGTCTTTTATTTTTTTATTTATTAGATTTGATGTGTATTATTTTGATTATTATTTATTTTATTTGAGATAATTTATAAAATTATATTTTTTTCAATTATATTTTTTTAATTTTTTAATTTGTAAGATTTATTCCTTATTATTTTAATAAACTTGAAAAAATAAAAAATTAATCAATTATTTTTCAATTTATTTTTTATAATATAATAAAACATTAAAAAATATTTTTTAATTTATTTTTTATAAAATTACTAAACATGAAAAAATAATTTATTTTTAAAAAAATTTACCTTTTCATAATCAAGCAGGGCCTTAATAATAACAAGACAAGTTTTAAATTTCGTGCAATTAAATATGATGCATACCTTTGACTTATACATTATAATAAAATTTATTTTAATATATTTTTAAATAAAAATTACTATTGACCATAATCATACCCTTAAAATATGCAAGTCTGCATTTAAAAATTATTAATAATTATTATATTTTATTTTACTTAATAGTAACAAGACAAGTTTTAAATTTCGTGGCCTTGAGCATGATGCACACTTTTGACTTGTAAAGCGCAATGATGGTGACTTTTGAGCATCCATTAATCATTTAGTTTAACTTTATTAATGACCTTTTCAGCGAGGTGTTGGAACATACTTCTTCCGGGGTAACCGCGGTGACAAAAGCAACCTGTTTTACCGGATTTTTCTTTTAAAGTTACTTCAGTAAATTAAAAGTAAGTTTTGATAAAATAATATTATTTTAAAAAATAGTAAGATTGCAATTAGCATATTTTTATCTTCTTGTAATTTTAAAATATAATATTTATCAAATATTATTATTATTAAATATAACAAAATAAGGATCAATATTTATATATATCATATTTTTGAAACATCACAATTTAATATGAAATTTCAATACTAATCTTTTAGCTCAAGCAATTAACTAGTTGATCTAATAATATGAATCAGCTAACTATTTTATGCAAAAATTATAAATTTATTAAGATTTTTTTTCAAATATGTTTTATAAATCAATATATATATATATATATATATTCAACTTGTAAACTAAAAAATAAATTAAAATTAAAATTTCAAAAAAATATTGTTTATAAGGTTGTTATCTTATGTTTTTTATAGTATCAATAAAAAAAGTAGATTTGAGATAACTACTGATTCTAAATGATTAGGTGTGAATTTATTATAATTACATGAGGATTTACCTTAAAAAGATTACCTAGATAGCCTAACAAATATATTTATAGACAAATCTAAATTTAAGAAGAGATATGGTCATGTTAGATCAAAATGATGGTTAAAGTAGATTATACGTTTTTATCTGATTATTAGATCACACTTAAATTTTTACAGGAATTTCCGAATGTTATTTTTCTTAAAGTGGCAATAGAATCGCTATTTTGATTATCAAATCTTTAAATTTTAAAAATCTTATCTCAAAATTCTATTTCTTGTAGCTTTGTCTTTATAGTCAACCGATCAACTAATTTATTTTACAACCGGTCTGAAAAAATAGTAAGATAGCAATTAGCATATTTTTATCTTCTTTACTTTTAAAATATAATATTTATTAAATATGATTATTATTACATATGATAAAATAATTACCAATATCTATATATTTCATGTTTTTGAAACACAACAACTTAATATGCAATTTTAATTGCCAATCTTTTAGCTCAAGCAATTAACTAATTGATCTAGTAACATTAACCAGTCAACTATTTTATGCAAAAATTATAAATTTATTAAGATTTTTTTTCAAATATGTTTTATAAATCAATATATATATATATATTCAACTTGTAAACTGAAAAATAAATTAAAATTAAAATTTCAAAAAAATATTGTTTATAAGGTTGTTATCTTATGTTTTTTATAGTATCAATAAAAAAAGTAGATTTGAGATAACTACTGATTCTAAATGATTAGGTGTGAATTTATTATAATTACATGAGGATTTACCTTAAAAAGATTACCTAGATAGCCTAACAAATATATTTATAGACAAATCTAAATTTAAGAAGAGATATGGTCATGTTAGATCAAAATGATGGTTAAAGTAGATTATACGTTTTTATCTGATTATTAGATCACACTTAAATTTTTACAGGAATTTCCGAATGTTATTTTTCTTAAAGTGGCAATAGAATCGCTATTTTGATTATCAAATCTTTAAATTTTAAAAATCTTATCTCAAAATACTATTTCTTGTAGTTTTGTAATCTTCCTTATTATTTTTAAGTGCTTTTTTTTTATATAGCTAAGAGAGGGTTTCTAGCTTTTTTTTCTAATTTTTTAAAACTCTATAAACATTTTAAAATGATAAACTTTATTATTAATATTTTAAAAAGAATAATTATTCTAAATATATTCTCATACTTTACATTAGTCATTCAAAATATTTCCTTTAATAATTTTTTTTAAATTCTTCGCACCATGTCAACTACAATCTTAATATTAGTAGTTTTAAAAAGAAAAAGAAAAGAAAAGGTTCAAATACAGAATTTTTTTTTTTGTGGTTTTAGGTTTTTAAGAGCAATCACGAGTATATAGACTTTAAACGAAGGTGTAAATTCATTTATGATGAATCTCTACGAATTAATGATACCATGGCCATAAAATTTCCGCAACTTGAACAACACAAACAACTGTTCCATAAAGAAAAAGGGTAGTCAACTAATGATACACCCCAAGAACTGATGAGCATTAAATGACTGTGCATATATTATTTCAAAGGTTCATAAATTTAGGGTTTGCAGAAGAAATTTGTGTTCCTTTTACACTGCAAACAAGCTGTCTTTTCCAATTAAGCTACTCTTTTATATAATTACTCTGCTGGTCGAGATGGAGAGAAGAAAGTGAAAGTCTTTGTCATTCAGGTTGTCTAAGTAATATTATATTCGACGATAAATTTGTTAATTCATTCAAATTATAATTTTTTAAAGAATAAAGGTAAATATAACAAGGGTAATTTTCCCATTTATTCGAAGAACTAAATTTTGTTTTTTTGATGGTGCCTGTTGTTTTGCGTATAACATAAATGGCTATTGTGTTAGGAAAATAATGTGTGGAAATGAGCAAGATTTAGTGAAGCTGAGGGGATAAGAGATCTTTCAAAAATATTTTTCAGAGCAGGCAGGTATATATCATTTGCTGCCAAAACCCTGATGAAAGTAAAAATAAATATATGTGTGAAAGTTTCAGAGCTGGTTGTTCGACTAAATGGAGCTTACTTGATTAGTCAAGACTTAATTGGATTATGTGTGACCTATTTCAATGGTGAAATTGTATGGGATTTTGTTACAAATAAATATATGTATGCGTTGGATACCTGCTAATTCACTAGAAATGGCCTGTTAGTCTAGCCACCTTGATGAACTGGCCTGCTCTAAATGCAGAACATTTTAGCAGGATTTGAGATTAGTCGTTGATGGCAAGACCAACTCTAGCCCAACCAGTTGAATAAGTTTGCTGAGAGCTTTCAAAGAGTAGAAGCGTGGAGGTTTTGAAAGACAAGCAAGCTCTTCAATGTTTCATAGAGGCTGGTGAGAGAGCAAATGTAGAGCTGTCATCCTAGTCTCAAACCAATAATTGGCATGTGATAAATCTTCTTCCTGCGTTTGACTGCTGGATCTCACCTTTGTGATGTTTACTCATTATCTTACTGTTTTTCCAGTTTGCCTTTCATTACTCCAACAGCAGATGGCCCCGAACATATAAATGCCACTTCGACAAAGACAATTCGAACAATTGTGTGCAGATTTGCTTTCGACAAAGACAATTCGAACAACTGTGTGCAGATTTGCTTTCGACAAAGACAATTCGAACAACTGTGTGCAGATTTGCTTTCGACAAAGACAATTCGAACAATTGTGTGCAGATTTGC
>NW_011499888.1:270704-271430 GCF_000495115.2 Populus euphratica | reverse complement strand
GTGTGGTGGTCCCACTATCACATGGTGTGGGACCATACACAACATATTGTATGTATTTATTAATGTGTGGAAATGAGCAAGATTTAGTGAAGCTGAGGGGATAAGAGATCTTTCAAAAATATTTTTCAGAGCAGGCAGGTATATATCATTTGCTGCCAAAACCCTGATGAAAGTAAAAATAAATATATGTGTGAAAGTTTCAGAGCTGGTTGTTCGACTAAATGGAGCTTACTTGATTAGTCAAGACTTAATTGGATTATGTGTGACCTATTTCAATGGTGAAATTGTATGGGATTTTGTTACAAATAAATATATGTATGCGTTGGATACCTGCTAATTCACTAGAAATGGCCTGTTAGTCTAGCCACCTTGATGAACTGGCCTGCTCTAAATGCAGAACATTTTAGCAGGATTTGAGATTAGTCGTTGATGGCAAGACCAACTCTAGCCCAACCAGTTGAATAAGTTTGCTGAGAGCTTTCAAAGAGTAGAAGCGTGGAGGTTTTGAAAGACAAGCAAGCTCTTCAATGTTTCATAGAGGCTGGTGAGAGAGCAAATGTAGAGCTGTCATCCTAGTCTCAAACCAATAATTGGCATGTGATAAATCTTCTTCCTGCGTTTGACTGCTGGATCTCACCTTTGTGATGTTTACTCATTATCTTACTGTTTTTCCAGTTTGCCTTTCATTACTCCAACAGCAGATGGCCCCGAACATATAAATGCCAC
>NW_011499888.1:198212-270609 GCF_000495115.2 Populus euphratica | reverse complement strand
GAACAACTGTGTGCAGATTTGCTTTCGACAAAGACAATTCGAACAATTGTGTGCAGATTTGCTGGACAGGTAGGTGATCTCTTCTTTCTTGTAATTTGTTTGGGTTTAATAGCTGGTTATTTCTTACACAATGCAAACCAGTAAATGATTTCCAGGGTTCCTCTCCAATTCCCGTGCAAAACTCAGCAGGTGACAGCTGCAATCTATTCTTTTGAAGGCTAAGAGGTCCAGTTCAAACTGAACTGAAAGATGCAAATCTTTCCTTCGAAGATATTGATGAAGTAATCCTTGTTGGTTCAGGATCTTGTGAGGAAAATGACCACAAAGGAACCTAATGTAACAGTCAATCCTGATGAAATTTTTGCCCTTTGAGCTGCAGTTCAGGTTGGTAGTTCAATAGCTTATTTTTAGTACTATATTTTTGGCTTTTCATAACAAAATTAGCTGTTTGGGCTTTGTAATTTTTGGCGGTGCTGTAGTAGACTGAATTCATGATTTTTATTTCCACGCGGCTGTTCTACCTGGAGAAGTTGATGACTTGTGCTCTTAGATGTGACACCACTGTCTCCCGGGCTAGAAACTATAGGTGCAGTGATGACCAAAATCTTTCCAAGGAACACAACCATACCAACCTCCTAGTCAGTGGTGTTTTTCACTGCTGCAGATGGACAATCAGTTGTGGAAACAAATGCCTACCAGGGCAAGAGAGAATTTGTAAGGGATAGCAAATTTCTTGGAAGCTTCCTCCTGGAAGGTATCCCTGCTGCTCTGCTTGGAGTTCCACGGATAGAGGTCAAATTTGATATTGATGCCAACGGAATTCTTTCTGTCACAGCTGTTGACAAGGGAACAAGAAAGAAGTAGGACATCGCCATAACTGGTGCCAGCACCCTACCTAGTGATCAGGTGCGAATTTGGCAAATATATTCTGATGACATTCCAGTATTCAACAAATATGAGAAATAATGGTTGAGTAGTCTTCAGATTTTAGTTCGAGGAATGATGATTATATGTTTAACAGTTGTTGATTTTGCACTGGATGACTGAGGGAAACTTGAAATTTATATTTGTTGTTAGGTTTGGCAGAATGAGCCTAAACTAATTTATTGATCTTTAAATTTAGAGATATGAGCGCTAAAATGTTCGTGCTGATCCTTGAAAAAATTCCAGTGTATAGTTTAGGATTGGAAATACAACATTGCAGGTGGAGAGAATGGTGAGAGAAGCAGAAAATTTGCAAAGCAGGACAAGGAAAAAAGTGATGCCATAGACACTAGGAACCAGGCCGACTCTGTTGTTCGCCAGACTGAAAAGCAGTTGAAGGAGCTGGGAAACGAAGTACCCACTGCAGTTACGGAGAAAGTGGAAGCTAAACTGAAGGAGCTTAAAAGATGCCATCTCAAGCAGGATCACCGAAGGCATTAAAGAAGCAATGGCTGTCAGCAAAGAAGTCATGAAGCTGGGGCGATCCTTCAGTGATCAGGCCGGCGTCCCAGGGGCTAAGAAGTCATGAAGCTGGGGCGATCCTTCAATGATCAGGCCGGCGCCCCAGGGGCTGGATCCGTGCCTGGAAGTTCTGCTCGGTCATCGAGGTCAAAAGGAAAAAGGGACGACGGAAATGTCATCGATGCAGAATTCAATTGTATTTTTTCTTCAAGGAATGTGCGACTAGTGTGTATAGGTATTATATTTTCTCTTTGTAAGAGTTGGGGTGAGAAGAGTGCATGATTTCTATGATTTAGTTTAGATATTTTATGTTCTAGTGTCAATGGTGGACTATAGAAGGAATATGTTTTTGATGGTCAGGAGCCCCATGTGATGAAGCTACTTGCATTAATTTTCTTGGAGCACCGTATAATTTTCAACTTGTGTATTTGCTGCCACTGAACTTCTCTGTCAAACTTGGAAATACCCTGTAAGTTAGGCAAGAAATCGAGGACTGCTTGACATTTTAATAATGAATTACGTGCCAATTGGGGAAGCTGTTATCATGCCTGAGAGGTCTTCTCTATTTGAAAATTTAACATCGGGTCAAAGTTATCGGTTCGGAAATTAATTCGAAGTTATTGGTTCGTAAAACGATTTTGTTGGAGTCTGTCAAAATATTTCTGTGCTCAAGGAGCTTTGTGGCTGATTAGCATGGTGACTACTCAAATTTGAAATATTTGTAATTGAGGCTGCCCAAGTTGCATAGCTGAGAGATCGAGAGAACCCACGTTTATACACGAATCCTGACTCTGTAGATGTATATGAGATGACGATTCTGCAAATATTAATCTGTCAAACATGTATGTGTGCTGATTGTCTAGAATCATACTTTCTTCTTCTACTGCTTATGTGTGCTGATTGTCTAGAATCATACTTCTTCTACTGCCCCACTCCCTGTGGACTTGGTAAAACAATCTCTGAGCACGTAGTTGCAAGACCTCTGATCAGGAGTCTGTGGTCATCATGGCCAACGGACAAGAAGAAAGGCATCTCTATGATATTAGACAAATACGTGAGTCGATCTAAGCAGCTTTGAATTACATAGGTACGTCTAGTGAATCTATGGCTACGTAGACAAAGGCCTTCTTTTGCTCCAAGAACAAGCCATTTTATCATAACAAAAAAGACCAAAGCCAGCCATTTTCAGTAGCAGAAGGCTGATGCAGCTCAAGACCATGTAATTATCAGTTCAAGTTAGAGATGAAAGCATGCAGATCAGTATTCTTTCTAATAGAACTTTTAAACACTAGAACATACTCATGATATGTACTTAACTCCATTTTGATGCTCCTGCGGTACATGGCTCTGCCAACTAATGAGCCAAAGATTTGAGACAAGTACCTTTGACTGACACAAACGAAATTATAAAAGACTGATGCTGCTAGAACTAAATGACGGGCTAGAATCCAAAGAGAAGCCTACAAGCATTAAAGATCTTGCCTCTGTTTTTCTTGGTGTTTCTTGCAGGTGGTAGAGTTGCTTTACCTTCATCAGCCATGAAATCACTTTGGTGGTGGATCCGGCAGTACCCTTGTGAAACTGAAGATGATCTGCTCATAGAAAACGCCCTTTTGATTGCATTCTCAAGTTTAGCTGGATTTTGTTTGTCAATCTTTAAACTACGAGAAGAAGCAGAACAGCTTCTGCTTAAAATCACCCCAAATATCTCTCCAACTTCTTCTTCTTGTCCCTTCTCTGGAAGGGAATCATGGTTTGCAGTGCACATGCTATCATGAATCTCTGTAGTCACTCTGCGCTCTGAACTATGGTTTGATGTAAGCCCAGGTGCTTGTAGAGGTGTGTGGTGCTCTGAAAGATCTACAGATCTTGATTCTGAGATGCTAACTTGTCTAATCTTTGAGTAACTATTCATTTTTTTTTTCTTCTTTCAACCTTGATCAGGCTTGTGGATCATGTGCAATAGTGGTGTGGAAGAATTTAAAAGTAAGAGTACAGTAAATAAGTGGTGTTTTTTGAAGGTACCTCAATGATGGGGCATGGGTGCCAAAAGAGATGAGGTCAGACAATGACATGCATGTATGTATGCAAGATTCTGACGCTAAGGTTAAAAGTGATTCTCCACAAAAGTAGAAACTCTCATTAATTTCCTCTGGGGATTGAAATTCTTTGAATATTTGTTAGCTGGCATGCTGAAGTCCTACCTTGTCAAGGTTGGTAGCTTGTGTCTTGAAAGTTGGCACCCTCGTTGGGATAATGTCGAGTCTGATTAGCCAATTCAGAGGCTCCATTTTAACACCTCCTGTGCCCCACAGGGCTGGCTAGCAGACAGAATTTGACATTGTTGCAACATGTGGGGCCTTGAATTATACCGGCTGGTAGAAGCTAAACAATAGAGTAGTTAGCTAGAACACACAGATGGACGCTCTGACACAGAGGGATTGAATGGGATAATAAGAAAAAACCCCTTATTTCCTGGGGTCTCAGGTTCTGAGGCATCTGTATTCAATCAACCTCATTGATAGAATCATTTTAAGCTTTGATTCTGGCATGGTAGTCATCGAATTCTTCTAAATATATTAGTTGTAAAGAATATATATATATATATATATATATATATAGACGTAAGAATGGATGTGCAGAAATGCCTGTGCAAGAAGATGCGATAACACGAATCTCCTGCAAGCGCTGATGCAAGAACTTCCTGGTGCACAGTGCCAAGTTTCAGCACTTGAAGCCTCTCCGATCTTTAAATTTGACATATACTAGATTTTTTTTGTAGTTTCGAACAATGTCACGGGACATCAACGTTGAAATCTGCAAATATAATCAAAACACGATCACTGTTGTCCATTTGAGTGCCTTGAAATCTGGTGAGCAAGAGACAAAAGTAAAGTGGCCAGGCGTTCACATGACTGTGATTAGAAGCTTTGTTCAAATGTCAAAGAGTTGTTGAAAAAGGATGGCAAAGCATTTGAAGATAATGCAAGTGCTTGAATTTCAATCTATGGTATTTTTCCACTATTTTTTTTTATAAAAAAATATGCTAATAAAAAAACTAGTTTTTAAATTATATTTGGTATTGTAATAGTAATTTTTTTAAAGTATTTTTATTTGAAAATATATTAAAATAATATTTTTTTATTTTTTAAATTTTATTTTAATATCAGTATAACAAAACAATATAATACTAAAAAATACATGGATTTAATAAAAATTATTATTTTATTTTATTTTATTGATGGTGTGAGTCCGTGCCATCTTGCAAGAATTCTGCATCATTTATGCTGATAGGGACAGTGATATTATTTTGTCATCGTCTCCGACCATCATGGCAATTAGGGTATGTTTTTATATGTTTTTTTAAAAAATATTTTATTTTTTAAAAATTAATATTTTTTAAAAATTAATATTTTTTAATTTTTTAAATAATTTTTTTAATTAATATTATTTTTATTTTGATAAGTTAATATTAAAAATAATTTTTTAAAAATAAAAAAAATATTATTTTAATATATTTTTAAATAAAAAAAACTTTAAAAAATAATCATAAATATATTTCCAAACGTAAGCTTAACATGTAAGTAACAGTATCTTTTATCTACCGAGAATGTTTTTGGAGTTTTTTTGAAAAAAAAAAGTTGCATGAAAAGAAAATAATAAAACAATTTTAAAATAGCATATTTTATGAGAAATAGATGTTATATGGATGTTGTTTGTTAAAACGTTTTTTTTTTTAAATAAATTTTTAAATATATTATTTCTCTTAAATTTTTTTATTGTACTTAAAAAAAAAATCCATTAGACAAGCTTACTTTATTACATGGTATAATTTATAAAACGTCTAACGGTATTATATATTTTTTTATCGGTCTAATACTTAATCACATAATCCAAAGGAGTGAATCCTTTAGGATGGATAACGACAAATGTTACCAAAGTTATAATGCCTCATTTTAGAATCGGTTCATACGATGCTTGATTAATTTATTATTTTGAGTTGACTTGTTTAATTTAAAATAATATTATTTAAAAAATATTTAAAAAGTTAAAATATTCTTTTTAAAATTCTTGAAAAATAAATTAATTTAAGTTTTGATAGAGTGATATGTTAACTTATTAGATTAAATTAATTTAATTAGATTAATTCTTGTTTGATATTTTTAATTACCTGAACTGGAATTTAAATTGATTGAATCTTAAATCAACTTGTTGGATATATTATATTTAATAATATTGTATGTATTTTTATCTTTTCTGATTATCATTTATCATTTTTATAGGAGATCTTATGGAATAAAAAACTCATGTGAAAGTATTAATACCACAAAATGTTTAAGAATATAATAATTGTTATTTTTTAAAGTAATTTTTATATAAAAATTTATTTAAAATAATTTTAAAATATTAATTTTTTATCTAACCAAATCAATTCTTATTTGATTTTTTCAATAACCTAACTAGGTTTTAAATTGACCTAATCTTAAATCAACTTGTTGGGTACACCATGTTTAATAACATTGTATGTATTTTTATCTTTTCCTGTTATTATTTAGCATTTTCATAGGAGATATTGTGAAATAAAAATACTCATATGAAAGCATTGATAGCACATAATGTTTAAGAATATAGTAATTGTTAATTTTTAAAGTAATTTTTACTTAAAAATATATTTTAAAAAATCTAAAAATTATTTTTAGTATCTGTAAATCAAAAAAATTTAAAAAAAAAAAAAAAATTAATTTTAATCAACCTTCATTTTATCACAATCCAAAACAGAAGCTAAATAACATGGTTATGGTAAAAAAGGGGGAAATAAAGTGGATTTGGTACACAAAACTTGGACCTGGAATTCAAACTGTTTCTCTTTTTGACATAGGGGTAAGTTTTGAATTCAATTTCGTTTCCCTACCTAGTATAGTGACATAAAATAATGGTTGTTTTTTAAAATAATATTAATTTAAAAATATATTAAAATAATATTTTTTATTTTTTAAAAAATATTTTTAAAATTAATATATTAAAATAATCAAAAAAATCAAAAAAATGATTTATAATAAATAAATAAATTTAAATATTTTAAAAATATAAAAACAAACAACCTATTAATATCTCATATTTTGTTGACGTGACATGGCAAGCCTAGGCCCACAGACATCTGGCAGAGAGCTACCACCTTCGCGATTGCAAGTTATTCCTCCTGGTTGGTGACTGAATTTACTGCCTAATAAATAAGTTTTTCAAATAAATATCTATTTTATATAATAAAATTACGGCATTCTCCTTGAATGCATCAAAATTGGACGATCTCATATACTTTTTGTTTTTTTTAAGTTAAGTGTATAAATCTTTATCTTTTCTTCTTTCTCGAATTAATTTTTTTTTTAAAATGGATATAATTCAAATTAATAGGTTAATTTAATTTATTTTTTATTTAATTTTTTTATTTAGATTTGATATTGAAAATCAAGTTTTATAATTTATTTTAACTTTTTTTTATATAAAATTATCTTAGTTTTAAGATCAAAGTAATATATTTAATAGGTTAACTCAGGTTAAATCATATCATTTTTTTATAAAACTATCTCGGTCTTAGAGCATCTCCAATCCAAAATGCTATTTTGAAAAGCTAAATTGATAAAATAGCATTTTGAATAGTATAAATATAGCTTATCTTACTATATCTATTCCAATGGAAAAAAGCTATTTGAAGAGTCATTTATATTAGAGTGAAAAAAATAAGTGTTTTATTATTTTTTAATATTGTTTAATGCTATTTTTTTCCACATGTCTACATTTAATTGGTCTATTTTTTTAGTGGTCCCACTTTATTGGTTTTGGCTCTTTAAAGAGATATGTAGAAATAACATTTGTGAGAGAGAAGAGGTATTTTAGCATTTTATTTGGCTTCTCCATTGGAGTGTGCAAAACAAGCAAAAAAAAACTAAAATATTAATTTTTTATTTTTAGCTATTCATTTGGCTTCTCCATTGGAGATGCTCATAAATGTGATAGATTGACTTAAATTATTTTTTTATATATTTTAAATAATTTTTTTAATTATAGTTTTTAATATTAGGTTGTTTGATAAGTGAAATTCATAATTTGTTTTTATTTGATTTTCACGTGGTTATCGTAATTTTATGATTTAGTTTGCAAGTTTGATATGTTAACTCGAGATTTTTTTAGATTTTTTAATTTTTTTAATTTTATCATTTAATATTGGATTGATTAATAATTATACTTCATAACTTATTTTGATTTATTTTCCATAATGTTATTATAGCGTTATAATCCGAGTTATGAATTTGACATATTAACCATGTTTTTCCAAATTAATTTAATATATTTTTATTTTAATATTAAAAAAAATCATTTTAAAAATATATTTAGTCAAAAATTATTTTCAAGAGTTGGTGGGTTGTTTCAGGACCAATAAAGTAAATCATGTTATATTAATTAAACTTTTACATGATTTTTTTTCCGATTAAAAAATATATTAACAATATTTAAATATTTTATTTTATATTTAAAAAAAATTAACTCAACCCAGCACCGATTAATACTCAATACTATCCTAATATCACATATACTAGTTGCTTTTGAGCATATATCTAATGTGGTTAGTGACATTTGAGCATCAAGAAAGCTCTTCGTGCAGTAACTTGTCTCTATAACACATGGAATCGATCACAAACAACTGAAGCAGAAAGAGACAGATATGGGAGGGAGAACGAAGGATTTCAAAATCATCAAGCCACTTGGTAGGGTAAGAGGTCTCCACGACAAAGTTCGGAAATAATAAATATAGAGCCACTCTATTTTTTTTATTTTCAAAATGTTTTTTTAAAATAATTTTTTTATTTTTTTATTTTTTTTTCTTTTCAAATTAATCTCAGACATACCTTTAAGTTAAAAGTGTTTATATACCATACCTTTTAACTTTATTTTTATGAATAATCACGTCTTGTTATATTTAAAAATATATATAATACATTTTTATATTTTCATGTTCTCTTTTGAACAATCATGTTATTATATAAGAAATGCATTGTATTTTATTTAATTAGAGTTGTAAATTTTAGTAGTGTTTGATTACATTTTGAAAATATTTAAAAAAATAGATTTTTTTAAAATTAATATATTTTTTACATTTTCACATTATTTTAAAATACTGAAATTAAAAATAATTTTTAAAATATAAAAAATTATTTTAATATAAAAAATACTTTAAAAAATAATCATCATTATACTTTTAAACAACTTCTTTTCAAAAATTACATATGTGTTGTTAAATAATGCAACTCTAAGTTCACCGGTAATTATCGTCTTGATTTTTTATTATATATTTATAAAAAAATTATCCTTTAGTTATATATTTTAAATTAACAATGTTTATAACTAAATCATAAAATTTTTATTTTTATTAATCAATAGTCATGTCTTATTATTTTAATGAATATAATTCATAGATTTTTTATATGTATTTTCTTGGTCTCATGTGAATGATCATGTTCCTTATAATTCAACAATAATAATCATTGTGTCTTTCATTGCATATTTACAAAGAATTGTCTTTTTTTAAAAATCTTAAATCGTTAAATTAACATGGCTTACAAATAATATATTTTTGCTTCTTTATTTTTATCAACAATCATATTTTATTATATTAAAGGGAATAAATATTACCTCTTTACATTACCAATATAAATAAAATTAATTTTATATTAAATATGACTAGAAAAATTCAAAATAATATCCCAAGAATTTTCTCATTAAAAATCACTTCACACCTCCTTCTCAAGAGTGAACTTTTAACCATGATTTTAAGGTTAATTCTTCACCTAATTTAAAATTTTCTCTTTCAAAAAACTCTTTCGAACATAAGTAGAAGAGATTAAATTACTCTCATGCCAGACATCCATCAAGAATTAAAGATAGAAAACAAGTTGAGAAGGCGAATGCACCTTCCAGGTCGAATCAAATCCACGAAACAGACATCAGTTGCATGCTGCACTTGCAGCAACTCAATGAACCAAGCATATCAATGCTCATTTATTTTCCACGTAAATTTATGTGTGTTTGAATGCTTAGATCTCCTAACACAGACTTTAAAGAACAGCAGCAAATTTGAGAGATCATTCAAAAGCTCCCATTGCTGGCTCCGGAGGGTCGATCAGAAAAATATCAAGAAGCTTATCAATTGTTGTGTACTCGTAGTCTGGATATAACTGCGAAGCCTCCAAGTCATCGTCACCTAGCTCGTAGCCAGTCAGATCACCCTTTATGAATACACTGTGAAGGATAGACACTGGAATATTTTGTGGAGGTGGTAAGGCTGCAATAATATTGTTAAAAAGCAAGTTATTTATTAACCAAATTTAAAGAGTATCAATTCACCAAAAGGATGGATGGCTTAAAAAGCATAGCTATTAAATCAAGAATTTAAAATGATATTATTTTAATTTTAAAAAAATTACATTGTTATTTTGAAATTTTAAAAAAATTAAACTGGTTTTCTCTCTTATTTTGACCATATCGACTGTATTGTGATTTAACTTGTTGTGTCGATAAAGTTTGATCAAATCAACTGTAAATTTATTTTACATAAAATTAATTTAATTCAAATCAAGGTTATGAGTTAATGAATCATCATGACTCGTGAATTTTATACCATTTTACTGATCCTCAATTCAAGGGTAGCATAACTAATAAAATATAGCAAACATTCTTACTCTTAGAGAGCTTCACAAGCTCTTGCTCGGAGAGATGAACCCTAATAAAATTCTGACCGGTCTTCTTTTCCCAGAGAGAGATGAGTGCAAGCTGAGAAACGATGTTCTTGGATGGCTGATAGGTTACAACTCGGTTCAATGTTCTTGCATCATCTGCTACCTTGATGGTATACATGGCAACATCCTCTTCATAGATTAGAACCGCTGAAGGATATATATATATAAAGAAAGAAACAAAGAAAGAATGAATTAGCTGTAGAAAATTTATATTTGTTAGAGGTCGTTTGGTTTAATTTTTATTTTTTTCCCAAAATAAAAATTTGTTTGTGTTATAGTTAATCACTAAATTATCTATTTATGCTGCAGTGCAAATTAATTTATTTTTAAATATTAAAAAATTTAATGCATTACTAATGTATTTTCAAAAACAAAAACTAAACTATACAGAAATTAACTTATATAACTAAGTGAACTTAAGAAGTTTAAGGAAAATGTAGAAAAAAATAATTTTACTAAAAAAATTAAAAATAATATTTTAAAATAATAATTAAGATGATAATATATTTGATTAATTTAAATTAACATATAAAATTTATAACTCAAATTATAAAATCATAATAATCTTATATAAAACAAATCAAATAATATATTTAAATTTAATTTTTAATTAATTGAATAAAATTAAAAAAAAAATTCAACTTAAGTTAATTTACCGAACATGCATAATGAAATTAAAAATAACATAATATAAAATAAATTAAATCAAATTAGAAAAATAAAATACCAATCAATTTAATATTAAAAATAAAATTATAAAAAAATAATTAAAACAAGAAAACTCTAAATAAAATATAATTAACTCATCAAACCCTTTACTAATTCTCAATCAACAACAGATAACACAGATGTAGATTTATCGTTGATGAAATTTTTTGGTTAAAATATGGTCACCAAGAACAGGCAAAAAGAAATAGAGTATTTGTTAATTCATCATGTCCCCGTCTTCCCTGTCAAATACTGTTACATAGGTACCCACATTCCTTCTAGAACACTACCAAGTACCCACTATTCTTGTCTTCTAAGTCAACACGTGGCACTGGCAACACGACTAACAAGAGTAAAACAACATGACTAAACGCTGCGTTTGACACAAAATTAATAACACGGTGCGTTTTGACAACATCAGATGGAAGGATAACGGTGATTTCTTTCGAATCAATTGAACCTTAATTCCTCTTCTCCTTGACATTCTTTATTTGCACGAGAGACTTGTAACATTTATTCTGTTACTGAAATCTGATGTTAATTGCCCATTTTTTCCTAGTGTGTTAAAAAAAATTCAAAGGATTTATATTTTAGACAATTAAATATTTTTTTTATTTTTAATAATTTAATCTATTTTTCCTAATCAAAATAAACAAAAATAAATATCTAATACCTTAAAAAAAAGAAAATAGAGTGAATAATATTTCATCACCTCCAAAGTATTTACAAATAAATCATGTACAAGTCAATTTTTAGTTTTTAATTTTTAATAAAAAAATATTTTAAAAATATTATAAACTAATTACCAGCACTAATATCTCAAAGTTATTTTAAAATTAAAAATAAAATAAATTAAAAAATTAAAAACTCGATCAACTTTTTCTTGTATGTTCATAAAAAAATATTTTTATTGAACTGCTTTTAAAAAAATAAAATGAAATGTGATTGTCCAATTATTTTTTTATTTAAATATTTTTAATATTAAAAGACCAAAAAATAAATAAAATGAATTTTAGTATTGAAACATGAATCTCTAAAATAATAATTAGACCACATCATTGGAAACAACTTCAAGGATTGGAAAGAAGTTTTCCGTGCCCAAATAATCAAGGGCGCATGGGTAAATGGTACCTACCCTTGGCTTGTCCGTCGCCATAAACAGTGATATCACGTGGTTGCGCCTGGGGACGAAGTAATATATTGATGAAGTAGGCACCACAACAATTTGCAGCAACAAAAGTGTATGGTATCCCAGCTGCTTCTATGGCCCTTCTTACCTTTCTCTTCTTGTCAAGAAAAGCTTGAAATGGTGGTAATGGAGAAACCCGATCCTCTTCTATTCCAAAATCTGATGGAATGAACCTCTGATCGATATTTATTTTCAACAAAACTATTAGAACAGTTGAACTTCTTGGAAGATTTCAGCCAAAAATCGTCATCTTGCACAAAACTAAAACGTATCACGTTTGAAATTCTACAAATTCCTCTACAAACTTACAATCTATCGAAAAGAAACAGATACCTTTATGTTGCCAGAGACTTTCATGGCATCTATGATCTTGAGCTGAGCAAGAACTTGCGGGTAAGGTAATGTTGAGATCACTACATCCACTTGGCGAAGTAGTGATACAAGTTTATCGTGTTCATCCAATTCTCCCTGTTACATCACAAAGTTAGCAAACAAATCAAATATTTAGCTATATTTTTCTCTACAGATTGCTCAAAGTGAAGGGTGATCTCATGGAGAACTTGAATATTTGGTTACCTGAACAATGGCGATGCCCATGGATTGAAATTCCTGATGGATGTGTTTTTTGGAGGGAGAAGATTGTGGGGAGATGGGACGAGCATAGACATAGGTTTTGTGCCCCAGCAAGACACTTGCCTTCACCATGTACTTGCCTATGTAGCCAGTTCCTCCAAATATAAGGATTTTGCTCAACTCAAAACTCTCCATTGCTCTCCGAACTCTCTCTTGCGCTCAATCTACAGGCATATGTTAGCATATATAGAATATGCGAATCGGAAGAAACATTACCAATTAATTAGATTAGGTGTAATTATGATCAATTCCCTTATCTGAATTTGTGTTGCTGATGCAAGAGCATAAATAATTCAACTTGTGCTTGTAATAAAGTTCGGATAGTGAAAGTTGTGTCTCTCCATTGGTCCCTCGGTCAAAGTAAGTGGATAAAATTTCCACCAACTTATTGGCGGGTCTCTGCTTTTGGGAGGCACCCAGATAAAAAAAATACGGGGAACCTTTGCCTTTATCTCTACTTTTGGGTCTCGATAGTAAACTCAAACTAATGCCTAGCTGCCTGAATCTTTGCCTCCTTCCTAGCCCACTAGGAATAGAGTCAAGATATGCCTTACATTCTCAATCAGTTGGTGATTGAGTTAGGGACTGCGCCTGAGAACGAGTTGGAAGGAAGAAGAGTCAAGGTTTGGGCTTTGGAGGTTGATAGGCGAGGAGATGGAGGAGGGGATACGGCCATAGAAGTTATTGTCTATGAGATCAAGGATGGTGAGGCCAGCGAGTTGGGAGATAGCGGTGATGAAGTTTCAAAAATTCAATTAGCTTCGGAAAATGATTTATGGATTTGATAATTAATTGATATTGTTATTGATAATTTCTACTTGGTAAATTAATTAATTGGTATTTTTATTTATAATTTCTACTTAATATTTAGTGAATCAACGTGACTTGCTGTTAGTATTTGTAAAAATATTTTTTTTTTTATAAAAATAAAGATTCTCTTATACTTAAATAAGTATTATTTTAAATAAAAAAGTATAAAATTATTTTAAATAGAGATACTCTAAAAATATATTCATAATAAAAAATGAAGCTTGAAAATCTTTATTTTGAAGATTTTATTATATATTTATAACTCATGAGTTTTTTCCTTTTATAAAGATAAAGGTCTAAAATGTAATTTAACTTTAATATCATTTAATGAAGGATAAATATTTCTTATATCTATATTAATGTTTGATGAGAATACCTTAAATCTAGACTTTTCATTTCAATAGCTCAAACATGCTGGAGCATAAGCCAACGAGTCTAGGCTCTTTGTGACTATTTTTTTAAGGTTGACTATAAATGCAAGAAAAAAAATTATTGGACTTGATTGAGTTTATATTTCAAATCACAAGTTTAATGAGTTAAGTCACAACAACTGGATATATTTTTTTGATATTGCATTTTTTTAGTGGTTTCATTTTTCTATATATCTTTTTTAAAAATAATTTTAAATTTATATTTCAATTAATATCTCTTATTTGTTATTCTTTTTGCTTAATTAATCTTTTTTGTATAGAAATTATTTTTTGATTATGTCGTTAATTTTTGAAAAAATTAATATGATTCATCTATAGTTTTTTTAATTTTTTTGTACGCAAAACTTTTATTTTAAAAATAAAAATATATTTATTTTTAAATAATATTTCTAATATGTGCATTATTACATAATATTATTTTTAACTTTTTTATGTAATCAATTTAATATGAGTGTCTATTTTTAATATTTTTTTTGATTGAATAAAAAATTAATTTTAATTAATAAATTCAATAAACAAAAGTGATAATAAATGTTTTGTTTATTAACACATTTAATTTTTAGTTATCATTAATATTTTATATTTTTATTAACATATATAATTCTTGATTTATTTAATTATATATATACATAAACTTTTTAATTTATATTTTAAATTTTTTTATGTATAAAAAAAGTCCACGTGTATATTTGTTTTGTAAGGAAAAAAGTGTGGGCTCTAATAAAATGGGTGAAATGGAGCCAATCTTAGTAGTGCATGAACCTTTTTTTTCCTTCAAATTAATGCTTTTTTTTTATATGTAATTTTTAACATCTGTTTTATTTATATTTAAATTAATATTTTTTTATGTTGTTTAGAGAGCCTATTTAAAATGATAATTATTTTTTAGTTATATATTTTATTTTTTAAAATATTTTTCTAGTTCTTCTATAATTTTTTTTATCTTTTATTTATATACATGAAATTTATTTTTAAAAATAAAAATTTATTTTCAAATAATATTTATAATATATGAAGCCTTGCATAGTATTTTTTTTCCTTTTATTTTACTCAATTAAATCAAATTATATCTTTATTTATATTATTATTTACTTGAATAAAAAAATAGTTCTATAAACAAATATAGCAAATACAATTATATAACTGTCTCTTCTTGTGAGAGATTAAATATTTTGATATAAATTTATCTTTTATTTTATTTAATTATTATTTATGATATTTTTATTTATTAACACATATAATTTTCTGATCTACCTAGTATAGTGACATAAAATAATGGTTGTTTTTTAAAATAATATTAATTTTAAAATATATTAAAATAATATTTTTTATTTTTTAAAAAAATATTTTTAAAATTAATATATTAAAATAATCAAAAAAATCAAAAAAATGATTTATAATAAATAAATAAATTTAAATATTTTAAAAATATAAAAACAAACAACCTATTAATATCTCATATTTTGTTGACGTGACATGGCAAGCCTAGGCCCACAGACATCTGGCAGAGAGCTACCACCTTCGCGACTGCAAGTTATTCCTCTTGGTTGGTGACTGAATTTACTGCCTAATAAATAAGTTTTTCAAATAAATATCTATTTTATATAATAAAATTACGGCATTCTCCTTGAATGCATCAAAATTGGACGATCTCATATACTTTTTGTTTTTTTTAAGTTAAGTGTATAAATCTTTATCTCCTTCTTTCTCGAATTAATTTTTTTAAAATGGATATAATTCAAATTAATAGGTTGATTTAGTTTATTTTTTATATTATTTTTTTAATTTTTTTTATTCAGCATAGAATTTAATATTAAAAATAAAGTTTTATAATTTATTTTAACTTTTTTTTTATAAAATTATTTCAGTAAGATCAAAGTCACATATTTGATAGGTTAACTTATGTTAAATCATATCATTTTTTCTATAAAATTATCTCGTTCCGATAACCTGGGTCATAAGTTGGTAGATTAACTTGAATTTTTTTTATATTTTTTAATTAATTATTTTAATTTTATCTTTTAATATTAGATTGTTTGATAAATAAAATTCATAATTTATTTTGATTTGATTTTCATATAGTTATCACAGTCTTATGATTTAGTTTGCAAGTTTGATATGTTAACTCAAGATTTTTTTTAGTTTTTTTAATTTTATTATTTAATATTGATTTGATTAAAAATTATACTTTATAATTTATTTTGATTTATTTTCTATAATATTATCATAGTATTATAACCCCGGGTTATGAATTTGATATGTCAACTTATATTTTTTCAAATTAAATCAATATATTATTATTTTAATATTAAAAAATATTATTTTAAAAATTTATTTAGTTAAATATTGTTTTCAAGAGTTGTCGGATTGTTTTAGGATCAATAAAGTAATTGTTTTGCATTAATTAAATTTTTACATGATTTTTTTCCCTACTAGAAAATATATTAATAATATTTAAATATTTTATTTTATATTTTTTAAAAATTAACTTAACCCAGCAACGATTAATACTCAATACTCTCCTAATATAACATATACTAGTTGCTTTTGAGCATATATCTAATGAGGTTAGTGACATCTGAGCAACAAGAAAGCTCTTCGTGCAGTAACTTGTCTCTATAATACATGGAATCGATCACAAATAACGGAAGCTGAAAGAGACAGATACGGGAGGGAGAACGAAGGATTTCAAAATATCAAGCCACTTGGTAGGGTGAGAGGTCTCCACGGCAAAGTTAGGAGATAATAAATATAGAGCCACTCTATTTTTTTATTTTAAAAATGTTTTTTTAATGAATTTTTTATTTTTTTATTTTTTGACTTTTCAAATTAATCTCTATAGATAGACACACATACCTTTAAGTTAAAAGTGTTTATATACTATACCTTTTAACTTTATTTTTATAAATAATCATGTCTTGTTATATTTAAAAATATATATAATACACTTTCATATTTTCATGTTCTCTTTTGAACAGTCATGTTCTTATATAAAAATGCATTGTATTTTTTTTAATTAGAGTTATAAATTTTAGTAGTGTTTGGTATTACATTTCAGAAATATTTTTGAAAAATAATTAATTTTTCTTTTAAATTAATGTATTTTTTATATTTTCAGATTATTTTAATGTGTTAATGTTAAAAATAATTTTTAAAAAATTAAAAAATATATTTTAAAATAAAAAATATTTTAAAAAACAATCATTAACATATTTTCAAATAACCTCTTCAAGGATTGCATGTGTTATTAAATATTACACTCAACTTCACAGATAATTATCATCTTAACTTTTTATTGCATATTTATAAAAGATTATCCTTTAATTATATCTTTTAAATTAACAATGTTTATAATTAAATCATAAAATTGTCATTTGTTTATCAGTCATATTTTATTATATTAATGAATATAATTTATACATTTTTCATATGTATTTTCTTGGTCTCATGTGAATGATCATGCATGTTCATTGTATAAAAATTCATCATATTTTTTTATATATATAGTTACAATATCAATTATTGTATTTGTTGTAAAATATTATAATTATACTCCATCAATAATAATCATTGTGACTTTCATTGCATATTTACAAAGAATTGTGTTTTTTTTTTTATTATTTTAAATCTTTAAATTAACATGGCTTACAAATAATATATTTTTGCTTTTCTTTTTTTATCAACAATCATATTTTATTATATTAAAGGGAATAAATATTACCTCTTTACATTTTGATGTTATTTTATGAACAATCATATCCCTTATACCAATATAAATAAAATTAATTTTATATTAAATATGATCACCAGAAAAATTCAAAATAATATCCCAAGAATTTTTCTCATTAAAAATCACTTTACACCTCCTTCTCAAGAGTGAACTTTTAATCATGATTTTAAGGTTGAATCTTAACCTAATTTAAAATTTTCTCTTTCAAAAAACTCTTTCGAACATAAGTAGAAGAGATTAAATTACTCTCATGCCAGACATCCATCAAGAATTAAAGATAGAAAACAAGTTGAGAAGGCGAATGCACCTTCCAAGTCGAATCAAATCCACGAAAAAGACATCAGTTGCATGCTGCACTTGCAGCAACTCAATGAACCAAGCATATCAATGCTCATTTATTTTAGATTTTCAAACACTTAGCAGCGCAGACTCTAAAGAACAGCAGCAAATTTGAGAGATCATTCAAAAGCTCCCATTGCTGGCTCCGGAGGGTCGATCAGAAAAATATCAAGAAGCTTATCAATTGTTGTGTACTCGTAGTCTGGATATAACTGCGAAGCCTCCAAGTCATCGTCACCTAGCTCGTAGCCAGTCAGATCACCCTTTATGAATACACTGTGAAGGATAGACACTGGAATATTTTGTGGAGGTGGTAAGGCTGCAATAATATTGTTAAAAAGCAAGTTAAATATTAACCAAATTTGAAGAGTATCAATTCACCAAAAGGATGGATGGTTTAAAAAGCATAGCTATTAAATCAAGAATTTAAAATGATATTATTTTAATTTTAAAAAAATTACATTGTTATTTTGAAATTTTAAAAAAATTAAACTGGTTTTCTCTCTTATTTTGACCATATCGACTGTATTGTGATTTAACTTGTTGTGTCGATAAAGTTTGATCAAATCAACTGTAAATTTATTTTACATAAAATTAATTTAATTCAAATCAAGGTTATGAGTTAATGAATCATCATGACTCGTGAATTTTATACCATTTTACTGATCCTCAATTCAAGGGTAGCATAACTAATAAAATATAGCAAACATTCTTACTCTTAGAGAGCTTCACAAGCTCTTGCTCGGAGAGATGAACCCTAATAAAATTCTGACCGGTCTTCTTTTCCCAGAGAGAGATGAGTGCAAGCTGAGAAACGATGTTCTTGGATGGCTGATAGGTTACAACTCGGTTCAATGTTCTTGCATCATCTGCTACCTTGATGGTATACATGGCAACATCCTCTTCATAGATTAGAACCGCTGAAGGATATATATATATATCAAGAAAGAAAGAAAGAAAGAAAGAAAGAAAGAAAGAAAGAAAGAAAGAAAGAAAGAAAGAAAGAAAGAAAGAAAGAAAGAAAGAAAGAAAGAAAGAAAGAAAGAAAGAAAGAAAGAAAGAAAGAAAGAAAGAATTAGCAGTAGAAAATTTATATTTGTTAGAGGTCGTTTGGTTTAATTTTTATTTTTTTCTCAAAATAAAAATTTGATTGTGTTATAGCTAATCACTAAATTATCTATTTGCTGCAAATTAATTTATTTTTAAATATTAAAAAAATTAATGCATTACTAATATATTTTCAAAAAAAAAAACTATACAGAAATTAACTTATATAACTAAGTGAACTTAACAAGTTCAAGGGAAATGTAGACAACTAAGAAAAAATAATTTGATTAAAAAATTAAAAATAATATTTTTTTTAAATAATTAAGATGATAATATATTGGATTAACTTGATGAATCTAACTTAATATATAAAATTTATAACTCAAATTATAAAACCATGATAATCTCATATAAAATAAATCAAACAATATATTGAAACTTAATTTTTAATTAATTAATTAAATAAAATTTAAAAAATTGATTAAAAAATTTAAATTAACTTAAATTAATTTTCTGAATAAGCATCATGAAACAAAAAATAACATAATATAAAACAAAAAACAACAAATTATAAAAACAAAATACCAATTAATTTAGTATTAAAAATAAAATTATAAAAAATAATTAAAATAAAAAACCCTAAATAAACTATAATTAACTCATCAAACTCTTTACAGATTCTCAATCAACAACAGATAACATCAGATGTAGATTTATCGTTGATGAATTTTTTTAGTTAAAATATGGTCACCAAGAACAGGCAAGAAGAAATAGAGTATTTGTTAATTCATCATGTCCCCGTCTTCCCTGTCAAATACTGTTACATAGGTACCCACATTCCTTCTAGAACACTACCAAGTACCCACTATTCTTGTCTTCTAAGTCAACACGTGGCACTGGCAACACGACTAACAAGAGTAAAACAACATGACTAAACGCTGCGTTTGACACAAAATTAATAACACGGTGCGTTTTGACAACATCAGATGGAAGGATAACGGTGATTTCTTTCGAATCAATTGAACCTTAATTCCTCTTCTCCTTGACATTCTTTATTTGCACGAGAGACTTGTAACATTTATTCTGTTACTGAAATCTGATGTTAATTGCCCATTTTTTCCTAGTGTGTTAAAAAAAATTCAAAGGATTTATATTTTAGACAATTAAATATTTTTTTTATTTTTAATAATTTAATCTATTTTTCCTAATCAAAATAAACAAAAATAAATATCTAATACCTTAAAAAAAAGAAAATAGAGTGAATAATATTTCATCACCTCCAAAGTATTTACAAATAAATCATGAGTAAGTCAATGTTTAGTTTCTAATTTTTAATAAAAAATATTATAAAAATCTTGATAAACTAATTCCCAACCCAACAACTCAAAGTTACTTTAAAATTAAAAATAAAATAAATTAAAAAATTAAAAACCCGATCAACCTTTTCTTGGATACTCATAAAAAAAATATTTTTATCAAACTGCTTTTAAAAAAATAAATTGAAATGTGATTGTCCAATTATTTTTTATTTAAAAAATTGTAAATAAAATGAATTTTAGTATTGAAACATGAATCTCTAAAATAATAATTAGACCACATCATTGGAAACAACTTCAAGGATTGGAAAGAAGTTTTCCGTGCCCAAATAATCAAGGGCGCATGGGTAAATGGTACCTACCCTTGGCTTGTCCGTCGCCATAAACAGTGATATCACGTGGTTGCGCCTGGGGACGAAGTAATATATTGATGAAGTAGGCACCACAACAATTTGCAGCAACAAAAGTGTATGGTATCCCAGCTGCTTCTATGGCCCTTCTTACCTTTCTCTTCTTGTCAAGAAAAGCTTGAAATGGTGGTAATGGAGAAACCCGATCCTCTTCTATTCCAAAATCTGATGGAATGAACCTCTGATCGATATTTATTTTCAACAAAACTATTAGAACAGTTGAACTTCTTGGAAGATTTCAGCCAAAAATCGTCATCTTGCACAAAACTAAAACGTATCACGTTTGAAATTCTACAAATTCCTCTACAAACTTACAATCTATCGAAAAGAAACAGATACCTTTATGTTACCAGAGACTTTCATGGCATCTATGATCTTGAGCTGAGCAAGAACTTGCGGGTAAGGTAATGTTGAGATCACTACATCCACTTGGCGAAGTAGTGATACAAGTTTATCGTGTTCATCCAATTCTCCCTGTTACATCACAAAGTTAGCAAACAAATCAAATATTTAGCTATATTTTTCTCTACAGATTGCTCAAAGTGAAGGGTGATCTCATGGAGAACTTGAATATTTGGTTACCTGAACAATGGCGATGCCCATGGATTGAAATTCCTGATGGATGTGTTTTTTGGAGGGAGAAGATTGTGGGGAGATGGGACGAGCATAGACATAGGTTTTGTGCCCCAGCAAGACACTTGCCTTCACCATGTACTTGCCTATGTAGCCAGTTCCTCCAAATATAAGGATTTTGCTCAACTCAAAACTCTCCATTGCTCTCCGAACTCTCTCTTGCGCTCAATCTACAGGCATATGTTAGCATATATAGAATATGCGAATCGGAAGAAACATTACCAATTAATTAGATTAGGTGTAATTATGATCAGTTCCCTTATCTGAATTTGTGTTGCTGATGCAAGAGCATAAATAATTCAACTTGTGCTTGTAATAAAGTTCGGATAATGAAAGTTGTCTCTCCATTGGTCCCTCGGTCAAAGTAAGTGGATAAAATTTCCACCAACTTATTGGCGGGTCTCTGCTTTTGGGAGGCACCCAGATAAAAAAAATATGGGGAACCTTTGCCTTTATCTCTACTTTTGGGTCTCGATAGTAAACTCAAACTAATGCCTAGCTGCCTGAATCTTTGCCTCCTTCCTAGCCCACTAGGAATAGAGTCAAGATATGCCTTACATTCTCAATCAGTTGGTGATTGAGTTAGGGACTGCGCCTGAGAACGAGTTGGAACGGAGAGTCAAGGTTTGGGCTTTGGAGGTTGATAAGCGAGGAGGAGATGGAGGAGGGGATACGGCCATAGAAGATATTGTCTATGAGATCAAGGATGGTGAGGCCAGTGAGTTGGGAGATAGTGGTGATGAACTTTCAAAAATTCAATTAGCTTAGGAAAATGATTTATGGGTTAGATAATTAATTAATTAATTGGTATTGTTATTGACAGTTTTTGCTTAGTATTTGATAAATTGACGTGACTTTAATTAGTATCTGTAAAAAATTTTTTTGGTAAAGATAAAGAATTTATGATATTTAAATAAAAATATATAAAAATATTTTAGAAAGATATTTTGAAAATATATATATATATATATATAATAAAGAATAAAAATTATATATTTATAACTTATGAGTTTTGTTCTAAGAGGAAGATTCAAAGTGGAATCTTTTCTTGATATCATTTAATTATAAATAAATATTTTTTATATCAATATTAATATTTAATAAGAATATATTGAATCAAGCTCTTTAATTTAGTGGCTAAGGTGCGCTGGACCATAAGCCTACGAGTTTAGGTTTTTTTTTATCATTTTTTTAAGGTTGAATATAAATACAAGGTAAAACAATTATTAGATTTAATTGAGTTTATGGTTTTAGTCACAAGTTTAACAAGTTAAATTACAATAATCAGATATTTTTTTTTATATTGCATTTTTTTAGTGGTTTTATTTTTTGATATATCCTTTTTAAAAATAATTTTAAATTTATGTTTCATTAATATCTCTCATTTGTTATTCTTTTTGTTTATTTAATCTTTCTGAATAGAAATTATTTTTTGATTGTGTCATGCATATTTAATTTTTGAAAAAATTAATATGATTCATCTATAGTTTTTTAATCTTTTTGTATGCAAGTACTTTATTTTTAAAATTTTTAAAATATTTATTTTCAAATAATATTTCTAATATGTGCATTGTTACATAATATTCTTTTTCACCTTTTTATGCAATTGATTTAATATGAGTATCTATTTTTAATATCTTTTGATTGAATTAAAAATTAATTTTAATAAATAAATTCAATAAACAAAATCAAGTAAATGTTCTGTTTGTTAACACATTTAATTTTTTTAATTTAATTTTTAGTTATTATTAATATTTTCTTATATTTATTAATATAAATAATTCTTGATTTATTTAGTTATATGTATTCATGAACTTTTTAATTTATACTTTAAATCTTTTTATATACAAAAATACATAAAAAAGTCTGCATGTATATTTGTTTTGTAAGAAAAGAAGTATGAGTTCTAACAAAATAGGCCAAGTGAAGCCAAAGCTTAGTAGTGCTTGATTCTTTTTCTTTCCCCTTCAAATTAATGCTTTTTTTTTATATGTATTTTTTAAAATTTGTTTATTATATTTAAATTAATATCCTTTTTTTATTGTTTAGAGAGCTTGTTTGAAATGATAATTAATTTTTAGTTATGCATTTTATTTTTTAAGATATTTTTCTAATTTTTCTATAATTTTTTATCTTTTATTTCTATAATTTTATTTTTTAAAAATAAAAAGAATTATTTTTAAATAATATTTATAATATATAAAGCCCTACATAGTATTTTGTTTCCTTTTTATTTTACTTAATCAAATCAAATTATGTCTTTATTTTTTTTTTTAAATAAAAAAAATCAGTTTCATAAATAAATCTAACAAATGCTACTGTATAAATATCTCTTTTTACAAGACTAAATATTTTGATATATGTATCTATCTCTTATTTTATATATTTATTGTTTAAGATTTTTTAATTTATTAACACATATAATTTTTTGATCTATTTAAGTAAATATATGCAAAAAAAAAATCTACATATATAATTATTTTTTTATTTGAAAAAAATTATCTCACCCGCACCTAAGTTTATTAGAAGAGAAGCAAGGACATACAGTGATTTCCTTATCATCATCTTTTACTTCGGGATTTGAAGTAGAGAATTCATGCTCAATTATGATTTATGTTTTATTCAATTGTAACAGTATCTTTGAATTATGGATTAATTATAAAATGAAATTAAGTTTTTTTTTTTTTACAATTTTAACAGAGTATTTTCACATAAATACAGTGCATTTACATAAATTATTTTCTTTGAAATGTTAACTTTTAATATTTAAATTTTGTAATTTAAGAAATAGAACAAATCTCTATAATTTGTAACAATGCTAATTGTTATGGTTCCAATGACCAACCAATTCTGGAGGTTACCGTTTGAAAATGGCTGTGAGCCAGTTCCAATCGAGGTGTATGGATAGTTTTAAGGTAGGAAGAAGAAGAGGAAGACAAGGATAGAGATGGAGGGAGTTTGAATGACATTTGTGCTAATTTATTATGTTTTTTTTTGTTAATATATTAAAATATTATTTTTAATTTTAAAATTAATTTTAATATCAACACATTAAAATGATTTTGAAAATATAAAAAATTTAAAATAAAAAAACTCTAACCTATTTTAAAAATACTTTATTTTTTTATTTTTAAATTGCACTTCATTGCAAACATAATTAAAGAAGCTTATTAATAAAATGATGCGCATGAGTTGTAAATGAAACGCAGCGTATTGACTCCATTTACAAGAGCAACGATCTTCCATTCAAATCCAGTCCTCCAAGTCCTTCTATTTTTTTCAAATATCAGCAACCATTTCGCCTCTGGTATCCCCTTGTAACAATTTCCCCCCTTCAAACACACCTCCTCAAAGGCAAATCCTGGAAATCTGAGAGATAGTTCATCCGTAAACTCCCATGTAACCTCCGATGGTGGACATCCCTTCCAAAGTACAAGAACCTGGGTAGCTGCTTGGTTACGTCTTTTCACCATTCATCAATCCAAGATGGCTTGAGGTTGCAGGGGAGGCTCCAGTGACTCTACAGGTAAATCTTCTTGCCCTCTTCTATTTCCAACCAGTCATTTCAATTGCGAAACATGGAATAATGGGTGGACTGTAGCAGTGGTGGGTAAGCAAAGTTTGTATGCAACTGCTCCAATTCATTCAGTTATTTGATAAGGCCAAAATATTTAGCTGCTAGTTTCTGTGATTTTCTCGGCGCTATTGGATTCTGCTTGTAAGGTTGTACTTTAAGATAAGCCCAATCTCGGATCTTGAATATCCTCTCGCTTCTCTTTTTGTTTGCTAACTGCACCATCATGTGCTGGGACTTCTTTAGGTTATCCTTGATCAACTAAAGCATCTCCTCCTTTCTGGTTAAGAACTCATCAGTTGACTCAGTAGTAGAATCCTTGGGAAAATAGGGAGTGTGAATGAGAGTTATTTTTCCATACAAAATTTCATAATGAGTTGATTTGATGGAGGAGTGGTAATCAGAATTATACCACCATTCGGCTAAAGAAAGCCACTGAGACCACTGATTAGGAGTGCTACCCTAGTCATGCATCTTAGATAAGTCTCCAGACATTTGTTAACTACTTGGCCATAGAATAGAGTAAGTCCACCTTTTGATAGGCAAATAAATTCTTCTAAAACTGACTTAGGAAACTGAATCTCTATCACTCACTATAGTATCAGGTAGACTATGCAATTGAGAGACATTTTCCATGAACGCAGTGGCTGATGTAAGAGCAGGGTAACGATGAGCTAAAGCCATGAAATGTGCGTACTTACAAAGTCTGTCTACTACCGCAAATACAACTTCTTTGCCACAAGACTTAGGTAAACCTTCTATGAAGTCCATGTTAATGTTAATGAAGAGTGCTTGAAGGATTGGTAGAAGCTGTAGCAACCCAGGACTAGGTACATTCTCAAGCTTATTCCTCTGACAAGTAGGGCATTCTCTTACATATTGCCTAACATGTTTATGTTGCCTCTTCCAGTAGAATAAACTCTCCTCCCTTTTAGTGTTGATAGTAGCTCCTAAATGTCCCCCAGAGTAGAATCATGAAACATAGAAATCAACTCACTCTGCAACTCAAGGTCATCTCCTACCATTATCTTCCCCTTTCTTCAAGTGACTGTTCACCCATTTGTAGTAACGATGTGATGTGGGAACCTTTTGTATATCCTTAATAATAAACTGTATTGCCTTATCCTTCCTCCATGAACCGGTGGCCTCATCTATAATAGAAGTAGAGATTGTAAAAACTGCAATGGTAAATAGTTACCCACTAGAGTTCCTTGAGAGGGCATCCACAGCTACATTGTCTCTTCCTTTGTTGTATTATATATCATAATCAAACCCCAATAACTCAACCAACCATAAATTCTGAGAGGTGAAGATACCTTTTGTTCCAAAAGTTACTTAAAGCTAACATGATCAGTCCTGATCATAAAATGCCTTCCCCAAAGATAATGTCTCTATTTGCTCATAGCATGTAAGATTGCTAACATTTCCCGCTCATAAGTCAATAGGGCTCGCTGCCTTAGACCTAATAATATGATTATATAAGCTATAGAGTGCCCTTCTTGCATTAGTAAAGCTGCAATACCCATCAATAAGCATCAATTTCCATTACAAATAGCTTATTAAGGTCAGGTAAGGCTAGTACAGGAGGTTGGGTCATAACCTTCTTGATTTGATTGAATGCCTCTGCTGACTCCACTGTCCATTTAAAAGCGTCTTTTTTTAGCAATTAGGTTAATGGCTTGCAATAGACCCATTCCCCTTTACAAATTTTCAGTAGTGCCCTGTAAAACCAAGGTACCGTCTTAACTGTTTAAAACTCCTGGGAGGAGGCCAATCCCCTACAACCTGAATCTTCTATATCAGTAGATACCCTTTTTCAATGCTTTAATTGCTTTGCCATAGAATTACTATAAATCATTATATCATTAAAAACACCAACACAAATTTCTTTCAATACCTTCTAAACACATGGTAAGGTGTGCTAGAGGTAAGGTAATATTATCTTTTATATACTTAACCATCCAAACTTTAAATATCAATTAGAATTTCTTTTAAGATTTCTTTTAAAAATTTTATTTATCAAAATACTAGATGGCCACTCTAAATCTTTTAAGTCATAAAAAAATAATAAATTCTTATTTTTTTAGTCATAACCCAATTTTTAACCTTATTTTTTTAAAAAAATAGAAATAGCAAAAAACAAAAAAAACTATTTAAACATATTTTCAGCATTCTTAACATCTTTTAAAAAAGAATTTAAAATTCAAGAATTTGTTTTCAACGCTCACATTTCAAAATCATTATTATTTTTTATTGAGTCAGCCTTTTTTAAAAAATACCAAATTACATAAAAAAATAAAAATCATAAAAAATAAAAAATATATATGGACAAGAGGCCTAAAAATGCGAAGAAAGAAAATGAGGACCCATGTAAAAGCCCTCTCCACCAATAACAATCCAACAAGAAGATACCCCTCTCTCCCGTAAAACATCAAGTACAAAAATACGACCTCCTCCTTTCCAAGAAAAACAAGAAGCCTTCTCTCCCTCACAGCTGCCAGTCTTCCGCACCGTGAGCAGGAGTCTTCTTTTTAGTCAGGCCAGCTTCTCTTCTGTCAGCCGTGAGAAGTAGCAGAGGTTTTCAGCATCAGTCACGTCCAGCCGCCAAGCAACGTCTACCCCCTCTCCTCTGTTCACAGCAACTTTGTTTTTCTTGTTCCAACAGAGAGACTCCACTCACAGCAACAACATTGTGAACAACAACAAGAGAATTAGCTAGACCAGCAGCTTCAGCAGCAGCACAGTCAGCCTTTATTCATCTTCAACCGTTCCAGCAACAGTGAAGGATTTTCCAACAGCAGCTCAGCCTTCATCCTTTCAGCATCGACAATTGTTTCAACTGTGAGCAGTGGAGCTCCTCCTTCCAACAGCAGCAGAGATTGTTCTTTATCAGGCACACCATTTCTCAACTGTAGCAGAGTTTTTTCTTTTTCACCAGGAGCTCCTCCCCAGGGTCAGTCTCCACCCCAACACCAGCCGCCATGGTAGTGTTGCCACCAGTCACCTCACACAACATCCATGAACTCTAATAGAATATTCACCAGTTGCGGTAGAATCTCATTTTTTGCACCGTGAGCACCACCATCTCTCACCGTACTAATCACTCTACACCAGGAAGCTCCTCTCATTTCCACCATGAGCTTCAGTCATGATAGCAGTCCTAGGATACAACCTGTGAGCAGACTTCACTATTGGCAACAGTGCAGCCTGTGGTTTTCCTCTGTCAAGCAGACCAGCAACTCTCAGCCTAGCAACGTGAGCAGCAAACCTCTCTACACCAGCGTTTCAGCCATTCCTCAGCAGGAGTGCATTTTAATTCATATAGTTTTTCTTCTTCTTTTTTTTTTGGCCATTCGCAGGTTGAGTCCTTAAACTTGTCAAAACACTGCAAAATTTTCAATTGTTAGGTGCATTTACATCCTTTAAATTAGTTATTGTTCAGAAAATTACAATTTATATATTTATTTAATTTAAAATTTAAAATAAGATAACACAATAAATTTACGCACGTACTTTATATATCGTCCTTTTATTCAATCTCTTCCCCTTTATTCTTTCCTTCTGTCCCTTCCCTTCTTTCTTTTCATCTCATATTTGTCCCCATCAAAAGACAATAGACTACTTCAATCAAAAGATAGAAATTGCATATAAATTCACCAATTATCAATCAGTTATTTGTCTAATAGCAAGACTCCTCACGATTTCTCTCTTTTCAGACAAAAATCATTTCATCCTCCCTGAAACCCTAGTCACTATTCATCCTCCCCGGATTAGCAACCAAAGCCATGCCACCACCTCCAGAACAGTAGCCACGGTCATGCCACCGTCTACAGACAACAACCACCCACTGTTGACCAGTCACGACAGCATCTTCACATCCAGCCACCACGCTGTTGAACAACCCCACAACAATCAAATAACTCCAATAGAGTTTAAAGTAGACCCATGTAACAGCCACCATAACCAAGAAAAACAATCACTCTCTTTGCCTCATCTCCTCTATAAACCAGCAACTCTAGCCACCCTTTGCCTGAAATCAAACCAGAATTCTAGCCTCCACTACATCACCAACCAATCAACCTAAATCGAACCTAGACAAAACCCTTTGTTCTTTTGTAAGTTTCTTTTGTGTTCTTTTTTCTTTTCCTCTTTTTTCTAGTAATGTAACCTGGTGTCAATTTCATTATTTTAAGGTAACATTGGCTCTTTAGTTGTTAATTAGAATAAAGTGGCAATTTTGAAAATAATTCATATTTTTTTATTGATTCTTTTTACTCAAATTAGTGTGGATTTAAAATGTTATACAACTTATAAAATATGCAATATATACTATAATTTTTGAGAAAATTGAGGCAAAGTAAAAAAAAATAAAAAAATAAACAATATAAAATATAATTTAATTTTCTAGATCAGATTTTCTTAACAGTAAGGATTTTTTTTTTGTTTTTTTCTCATTTAATTCTATACACTTTTCACCGTAGCTCATTTTTATTTTTCTATTTTTCAAATGGTTTAACTTAAACTCTAATTATTAAATAAATAATAATAAAGTTATATCTCATTTGAGTTATGAAATATTTATATTGAAACATTTTATTTGAACCATGAGAAACACTTTATATTTTATATATTTCATGTCAACTTTTGTAATTGATTTTTTAGTGCACACAAAAAAATATTACAAAATATTTTTAATTTTTTCATTGTATAGTAAAATATAACCAAACAACCTATTTTCTCATAATTTATTTTTAGGACTTTTGACATTAAATACTTAATATCAGAAAATAATTTCCAACATATTTTTATGTTTTTAATCAATTTTTTAAAATTTATTTTCCATGAAATTTCAAGACAAATTCGCTCGCCCACAGACAACGTGCCTCAAAGTGATTGGTTGAGGTAAAACAAATATACTCAAGAGGGAATCTAGAATATGATACTCAGAAAATGGATAATGTTTATGGCTATCATGAGCTTCCTTTTCCCCTCAAAAAATAAAAAATAAAAAAATAAGAATTCTATCAAAAAATAAAAAATAAAAAAAATAAGAATTCTATTATTTCACATTTATCCCTTTCTCTTTACTTTAAATTTATGTTAATTCTTTTAATTTCTTCTCATTGGCCTCTCAAAAAATTAAAATTTCTTTTATTTTGGCCATATATTTTATTCTGAATTTGTGTTCATCCTCCCACTATTATTTTTAGCCTCGCCTCTTTCAATTTGAGCAAATAGAATTCAATAAAATAGTAAAAGAATATCCAGTGGTTTGTATCCAATCAATGCTTAAAATATGGGCATTGTACTGACCCAACAAATTCAGAGCCCAACAACAGCAACGCCTGACCAAAACATGCCGGCAATAGCAAAGCAGTGTTAACGGCCCTCATTTTAATGGATCAACCTTGTAAATTCAGGCAGGGTTTTGTATTAACCGACGGAGAGTTAATTTAATTAAATCTAATCAATATCTTGAAACTTGGTCAAGTTAAATATAATATAATTTTTATTTTTTTAATTTGTATAAGTTGTCATTTTATCATTTGTAACTTTGTTAACTTAGTTAAAATTTGAGTAAAACCTAGTTTACTTTTTAATATTTTTAAGTTTATGATTTGTTATTTTAGATTAAGTTGAATTAAATTATCTAACTCATTACCTATTTTTAAGTGAAATAAAGATTGAGGTGTGATATTTTTACTATAGAAGAACATTGTTCACACACTGATAGCTTATTATAAATTTATTATTTATTTTTTATTAGGTCATATTTGTTTTTTAGAAATTAATTTTTAGAAAACTACTTTTTAAACTCTTCTTATTAATTTTTAGAAAACTACTTTTTAAACTTTTCTTTGTTTGTTTGTCATTAGAAAAGTTGGTTAACGAAAAATACTTTCCAGTCAAAGAAATATTTATCTTGGTTTTCAGGAAAGTGTTTTCCTGAAAAATTTAAAGGGAAAACATTTTTTAGAAATCGTGAAAGATTTAGAAATGTTATATTATTTGATGATTATATTAAATTTGATCATCAATTAAAATGTATATTTTATTTTGAATATTTATTTTTTAATTTTATCTCTTAAAATTTATTTTTTTATATTAACTTTAGTCCTCATTTTTATAATTGTTATTTATTTTTCCTTTATTATTTTTTTATTAAAAATTTTTATTTATCAAATTTTTTTAAATAATAAAGCATTTAACATGATTTCATTTTAAAAAATAGAGCTTGTGCGTCAACTATTAGGGCTAGACGCTAGCCTAGCTTGCAAGGCCTAATGACTTTGTAATTTTTCTTTTTAAAAAATATATTGTTTTAGATTTGTTTTTCTTTAATATTTTTTTAATTTATATTTAACATTTCTCTCTAATTTCTTATTTTTCATGTTTACCCCTTTGTAAATAATAATTTTATATGTATTTAATTTTTGAAGAGATTATTCTAATTCAGCTATGTTTAATTTTATGTTTTATATAATTAAAATTCATTTGAAAAAATTTATTTTGAATAGTATTTTTAATAAGAGAACCTTGTGAGGTATTTTTTTTCATTTTATTTTTTCAATTAAATTTATGTGTTTATCTATCTCTATTATTATTTTATTAAATAAAAAATTAATTTAATAAATAAAATCATTGAATATAATTAGATAAGAGATCAAAATATCTTAATTTAGATTCGTTTCTCAATTTTTTTAAATATATATTTAATTGTTATTAATAATTTTTTTTATTTATTAACCTAAATAGTTTTGGACTTTATGTACATAAATTAGTTTTTATATAAACTTAATAATTTTTATGTAAAAAAAAACATGTATGTTCAGTCTTTTTCTTGGAAAGAAAATATATTCAAATAGCAAGCTATACATAGACGACGGACTCCTTCCCTAGTCTCCAAGCATCGTTGATTGTCGATCCTACACCACCACTGCTCCTACCAACTTCCAAGAATATCCCAACTATTTAGGTGGTGGCCAAATGATAAAAACTTAGGATTAAGGGATTTGTTTTCTTTGTGATCTCAGATTCGAGTTCTTGGTTGCTCATATGATGGCCACTGGAGACTTATATGATCGTTAACTTCAGGACCCGTGAGATTAATCGTGGTACACGCAAGCTGTCCGAACACCCACATTAATTAAAAAAAACTTCCAAGAATATCCCACACAACCACTCGACAAACGTGTGACATTTGTGAAACAGAGGAAAAACAAGACAGAGAAATGGCCGCTACAAGCTCCTGCAATTTCAACTGGGGAGTGAATGGAAAAGGGACCCCTGAACAGCCTTGTTCTTCCTCAAAGTCCTCCCAGATCCTCTTCTCTTCTAACTTATCTTTTTGTTACAGTAACATCAGATATTGCCTCTCTCTTCGTTCCCATCAAACCCTTTTGTCCACTCGTTTCAACGAAACCAAGAATTCAGCTTTTGTGAGTAAAAAAGATTTCATGTTTTCTGTATTTTGGATTTCACCATGATTGATATGTTGTTAATTGAGAACCCGAACTATAGGGTTTTGTTGTTGTTAGATGATTTTGTTTGGCTTCTTTTCTCCTTTTTTCCCGATAATTTTTATGTGTGTGTTGTTTGTGCAGGTTGTGGCATCAGCAAAGGCAGACCCATTGAAGATAATGATTTCCGGAGCTCCTGCTTCTGGTAAAGGTACTCAATGTGAGCTCATCACTAAGAAAGTAAGCTTTTTTTTCCTTATATTTATTTTGATCTCCTGTACTCTCTGTTGCTCAGCTTCATTAATCCTTTCTTTAGGGAGCCACTTTTAGTTTCCCTCACTTGTTAATTATGTTTACTGTTCTGCCTACGAAAGTGTGGCTTTTTAAAGAATTTCTTTTCATTGTAATGCGTGTATCTTCCTGGGATTTCTTTGGATTTTTATCCGGTGAAGGTTTGAAGAATCTGATCTAGACATTGTGGTTCTAATGTTAATGACAGCATGTTCTTCGATATGAATTATCTATTGAGTGTGTTAACAGTGAGTTATATTGTTAGTTTAATATGTTGTATAATTGATGTTATTATATTTATTTAATTGTATATTTATTATTAATAAAATTTAATTTATTTTTAATATTCATCTAATATTAATAAATCTAGAGTAAAAATAAAGTCCATGAACAAAAATACTTTGCAAAAAAAATTATAAAATTATTATAATTATGAGATTTATATTATATCAAATCATTGCTCTTAAAATATTCCTAATTGATACTCTTTTAAATATTGAACATTTATTAGAGCTACAGAGACGGATACATGTTGTATTATTTTCTTTTTGAAAGGAAGTAGTTGTTCTCATAAATTAAGATATAAAAGATACCTAGAACTAATATGTAGGTGCTTGTTATAAAACATGTACACTAAACTGACCTTTATGAGAACTCCATATGGAGATATTACTTGTGTTTATGGAAAGACTCACATGACAGTTATGTAAATGATCCTTAGACTTGAGACTACTAAGTTATTTTATATAGAGTGTTATGTTTTAATTCTACTACATGTTGTCTTGGTATAGGTAACAAATGAGTAGATATTGGATATAACATAAACTATATGAATAAATTTGAGTGATCAAGAAAGTAGTAGATATTGGATATAACATAAACTATATAAATAAATTTGAGTGATCAAGAAAGGATTCAACACCCCATGTGAATTAATAAAAATGTTCCACATGTTCTCAAATAATATTGTTTGTTAAATCCTTGCACAAGGTGGAATAAAATTTGAAAAAAAAATATATTCAAATTATCAATGTTTATAATATTGCGAACAATTATGATTTGAAATAACAGACACACTCTATGCTAAAATATTTAAATCAAAACATTATTGATGGAGGGATAATAATTATATTGAAAAACTAGTCACTAAAAGGTTAAATCAAATCACTTATAACTCTCTTAATATTTAGGAGATCATGACGCGTTGCTAGACGATGCACTTGATCTTCAAATATAAATTAATCAATTACTGAATTGATAATAAATTAAACTGTTTGATTTATTTAATTCTATTATTTTATAATTATAATTTATACTTGGACCAACATGTTAGGAACCTAAAGAGTCACATACATTAAGAATCATTAGTTAGAAGTTAAACTGAGATAATTAATTAAGTGTGACTTGATTGCAAATAATTTTAGAAATTAAGTACTAAAATTTATTTAATTTAGGGATTATAATTTTAGTCCAAAAATAATCAAGTAGGGATTTGATTGATTAAGTCTCTAAAATTATCCTTTAATAATGTATGAATATTATTTAAGGAGCAAATGGATATTGTGATTTATAGGGTTTTTAGGATTCCTTATAAATATAAAACTATGCCTTTTATTTTTAAGCTGTTGTCTTTTACCAAAAAAACTAGGCAAGTTAGAACAAAGAGCTAACAAAGGTATAATAATCTCTTTCTTTTAAATAGGAATTTAGGAGATTTTTCACTGATGATTCATGTAAATTACCGTTAGAGATTGAATAATTGGACAACTTTTAGTTTGCAACAACCCAGCCTTTAAAGAATTATTTAAAGCCGATGAAAATCAGATTTTTAAATAATAAATCTTTGAACTCTAGATTTATCTAACGAGATCCTAAAATCTCCCAAATATTATTTGAAATTTATTGTTTTCATTGCTTGTATGAATTTTGAGAACCCGAACTATTCTCAAGTGTATTTTATGTTTTAATTACATAGTCAAGTACTTTCTCCATGGAACATGTTCACACTACTTAAATAGTATACCGATGAAGGAAAACAGACAATTTACTGCTTTGGCACACAGGGCTCTAAAAGAAACGAGTTTGGATGGGCAGCTTGGCATAGTTGTTTGTGCTTAGTCAAGTCCAGTTCCCCTTAATAAAGCATGTTCGACATTAATTTGTGAGATCCATCAATCTTATGAGATTATGTTGACTTGGTGTCTACGCTAATCCAACTTCATCTCTATGTAATTTGGTATTTGAAAGCTCAGCTTCGCTTGAGAGTTGCATGATAGTTTCACTTGTTCCCAAGGATTGGCATATCTGTTTCACTCAGGAAGGGAGGTGGTTAGTGTAAACTATTAGGATTTGATACATGCGGCCTTCAAAATGTAGAGAAACACAATTGAAAACCCATTTGATTGATCTTCTAGTTGAAACTTTAAAATCAATTCCCTCTACTCTTCCTCAGCCAGGACTGGGCATAATGCCAAAGCAAGTTGAGGTTTTTGTGTATGAGCAGATCATGTAGTCACTATCATCAATATGATGGCTTTCTTGCTGCAGTAGCTAGGCAATCACTGATAAAAATCACCTTATTTGCCCCCTTGAGCTCCTGTCAGTAGTTTTTCGTATGGCATTAATGAGTATGTCATACTTAACTTCTGCTAATGCTTGGATTATTGTGCAAGTGGTTTGATTGAGCTATCAGAAAAGCCAATTGCAAGCTGAGCTCAAGCAGTTGGAATTGTTAGTGTCATTGGTGATTACTTGTATAAACAAGACGAGTACTTGAAATTCTGCTTTGAGATCAGATATGTTTTCCATTCCCAATGTTTTTATGGGGATTTGCTGATAGAAGTTAAAACATTCACTGCATTATTTCTCATTTTGCATTTGCCGTTGAGAAAACACAGATTGAACCCTCAGCCAGGACTGGGCATAATGCCAAAGCAAGTTGAAGTTTTTGTGTATGAGCAGATCATGTAGTCACTATCATCAATATGATGGCTTTCTTGCTGCAGTAGCCAAATGAAATGGCAGGCATGATAAAGGGCAGTTGGTCCCAAATGAAATAGTTGTCATGGTAGGCATGATTTCACTGCCCCCTTCTTTCCTCCTCCGCTCCTTTCAAATCATTCATATTGTGTATTCAATGACCTGATCTTGTAGATGGTAAAGGAGCGTCTGCTGCTGCCAGACTCTCAAGAAAATGGTTGGCTTTTAGATGGATACCCAAGGAGCTTATTACAAGCAACTGCTCTTAAAGAATTTGGCTTCCAGCCCGATCTTTTTATTCTCCTGGAAGTAAGAATTCTTGTTGCTGCAGGCATGCTATATTATTTGGTTGCATCCCATTATCTGGTTAGGAAGAAGAGAATGCGTACTTGCATGCTGATATTCTTCCCTGTACATAATTTGATGATTTCCATTTATGTTTCAAAAAACTTTTAGGATACTTTATGCAAGCCAAAGTAAAAGAAGATGTTAATGAAGATGAAAGAATTGGTTTAACAACGCAATGGCCTTGATGTATCTTCACATCCTTGGGTAGATTTCAAATTCTAAATATCGAGTTTCCCCCTTCAGCTAACCTCATGAATGTTGATTTGCAGGTCAATGAAGAGATTCTTGTTGAAAGAGTGGTTGGACGTAGGTTAGACCCTGTTACTGGGAAGATATACCACCTCAAGTATTCTCCCCCTGAGACTGAAGAAATTGCTGCCAGGCTCACCCAACGTTTTGATGACACTGAAGAAAAGGCATGTTTTGAACTTGATCTGTTTACTTACACTCATATTAGTTCAGAGGACTGTCTTCTTTGTGTCTTTAATGGGTCATTGGGTAAATGTTGCTAAGCGATAATGTTTGTTTCCTTTTTTTGTATGGCTGTATTTAGGTGAAGATGCGGTTGCAAACTCATCATCAAAATGTGGAGGCAGTACTTTTAATGTATGAAGACATTACACTCAAGGCAAGTGATAAAATACCTCTCTCTCTCTCTCTCTCTCTCTCACTCTCACACTCTAATATTATTTGCGTGTGTTCAATTGAAGACACGACAATATTATCCCAGCTATCCTAATGCTATCAGCTCCACGACCTCGTGAATAAATTATTATGTTGAACAGCTCTTGGTAAGTTGATGCAAGGGCTGCTACTAGAAGATACTCCCCAACAAGTATATGACAATGTGCATGTTGGTGGATATGCTCAAGCATTATACTTCAGATTTCTATTATTCCACATGTGTATCACCTCTGTCGATGCTTGTGCTCTATTTTAACCATGTTCTTACTGCCACTAATCCGATGCCAGCAATATTTACTGGGTTTCCTTTTCTTTTGTTAAACAACAATATGAAAGGAAAGGTGAAATGCAGAGAGTCGCTCTGTGTTATTTTGAGTTAAATACAAGCAATTTGTCTTGCATGTCCCCTATGAGGGAGGAAAATCTGCTTGTTGAGGCAGTAGATTATCGTCAAGAAAGAGTGGGAAAGAGAGGGAGGGGGAGGGAGGGGGAGAGAGAGAGGGTTTCTGGTATATGGATATGATTTGGCAGATAATGCATCTGGTATTATACTATTATCAAATCTAAATTGGAGAGCCATTTTGTTGATTTCAGGTTAACGGAAATGTTCCCAAAGAAGATGTGTATGGGTTAACGGAAATGTTCCCAAAGAAGATGTGTTTGCACAAATTGATGGTGCTCTCACAAAATTACTTGAGGATAGGAAGTTGATTTAAGGATTTCTGGCTGCATAGATAGAGGGAAGAGCTGGTGTATAACCAATAGTGAGGACTCAGGAATTATGAAAAATGGTATAATTGCCAGCCTTTATTTTTTTGCCCATATACTCAGGTTTATGCCTCAATTTCCATAAATGCTTAGCTAGTAAGTGTCCTTGTTTTCTCTTTCTTAGAATTACCACATGCTTGACATTTGATAGTCATTGTTATTATATTATTCTTTGAAGTATAGCTTGTGACAATTTGGATTTAATTTTTATGGAAACCAATTGAACAGTGCTAAATTTGAGGTCTTTTAGTCCCTAAAATACCGCGGGAAAAAAATAAAAAACTTCATGTAGAGTCTTCATGCAATTCCTTTCCAAGGACAACTAGTTTACATATGCTAGTAAGCATCATGTTGCATATGCTGGTCTCCATTTCTGGTAATTTGACCAGCTTAACACTGCTATGGATAAAGCATCCTTGAGTTTGCATTTTCAACATTTTTAAGTATTTATAAATTTGTGTACATGTTTGTGCTGTCTAAACTTGTTTGAATTTTCTCAAGTAAAGAATGTTCCAGCAAATGATAGCTATTGTGGATGACAACCACGTAGGTGTTGATGGGTGCCTGTATTTTCCCATCTTTACATAAAGTCAGCAAGTCCTGATAGTGCATTTTTATTTGATACTTAATGCTCGTTCCAGCTTTTCTAGATGATCCTGTTATAGCAAAGATTTGATCCTTGGAAGCAATGAAAATCTCTGTAGTATCATCTTGAAGACTTTTTCAGTCTTTGTAGTTGAGAAACATTCAAAGGTATCAGGCTTCAAATCCCTGCTAGACTTTTTCATTATAATTAAGCTAGAAATAGTCTTCTCTTCCAACAAATCCAACACAAACTTTGAATTGACCATCTAATTGGTGCACATGTTTCTTTCCCGTCTGTATGAACAACTTCTTGTGGACGAAGCACATGGAAGAATCTTAATACCACTCCTACTAAAAGACGATACCAAACACTTCCTACTCAACTAGCGTTGCTCTTTTCTTTCTTCTTGGAATTTATGGAACTCAAGTCACTCAACATGTTTAATTTTTTTTTTTAAATTAGGTTAATCTTGAGTTTCTCTTATGAGTGTATTTTCTTCTTTTTGAATGAGAATATTTGTTAGAATGCTAGACTCAAGAACGACCAAATAGAGCTCTAACACTGCACTTCTGTTATAAGACCAGGAACAAGCCTGACTTATTGAAGATCTTGGATAGCAAGGATCAATTTATACTTTGTTGTCAAGCATCACGAAAACTTCTTGTCAAGGATCAACACTGCACTTCTGTAATTAGGACTCGTTGGTTCTTATAAACCGCGAGGAAGCTATAGTCAGAAACCGTTCATAGACGCGTTGGACGTGTTCTGGTATGTGCTATAAGCTATTATTGTTGACATTGCATAGCGCCATGATTTCGAAGACTTCTCAAATCATTGAACCACTGGGCCAATAGTTTTTTAGAAGTAAAGATAGGCCTTTGTAAACCTACCTATATTTTATGCAAAACCTTTTTAAATCAGTCGCAATCATAACTTAAATAATTCAGCTGAGCTAAGAAAACGGGGTAGCAGTCTCCCTGTCCTTCCTGTGGTGGTTATGGTGCTATTGGAAAGGGTTGACTCCATTCTTTGGTGCATTCGTGTTGTAATGGAAGAAGTGAATTCAAATCTGAAAGTTGTAAGAATCATAGAAAGAAAGAAACTGTAATGATTTTGTGTTAGGCACGTCGTCATAAACTTTTTGCCTCATCAATGAACAAATTGAAGGAGAATTTTCCTTGTATTTGACAAAAAATGGCTTAGACTACTATTTACTATACACTCAACACACAAAAGAAGAGGACTATTTCATGGCACATGTTTGATGCCGAGCTCTAGAGAGAGATGCACATATTGACCAGTTCTTTCTGTGTTAACCTCTCATGTGGAACCACTGGTTGTGGACCGGGAAAGCGATGTTGGGTGCACCAGGCACGCCGCCAATGCCTTCTCTAGGCTATTTACAACACCAGTCATGGATGGCCTGTCTCGACCTTCAAGTGTCACACAATCTGCTGCTAAGTACCCTATGTATATCACTGCCTCAATTTCAAACGGCGTTGGTGGCGGCACTCTTGAGTCTAAAACTCTATGGATTTCATCTTGGACAATGTAGGGCACAACAAAATCCACCACATTCCTAGGCACCCTGTTTTCATTTTTGTGGATGGCCTTGAGCCCGGAGAGTAGCTCCAGCAACACTACCCCAAAACTGTAGACATCACTCTTCGTGGTCAACTGCTGGAGTCTATAATACTCTGGGTCAATGTAACCCACCGTGCCAGCTGCGCGGAGTGAGAGGTGTGACATGTCATCTTCGGGGCCCATCAAAGAGAGACCGAAATCAGACACCTTGGCAGTCCACGTGGAGTCGAGCAATATGTTTGATGACTTGATATCACGGTGGATGACTGGTGGCACTGCGTATGTGTGAAGGTACTCGACGCCTCTGGCTGCATCTAGGGCTACCTTGATGCGTGCAGCCCATGACATTAACGGTGAGTTCTCGAGCTTGTGGAGATGGTCATGAAGGGTGCCGTTGTGCACATACTCGTAGACTAACACCCGCTCATTGCTATCTTCGCAGAATCCTAATAACCTGACAAGATTCTTGTGGTGGAGTCTTGAAAGAGATTCAAGCTCATTGACAAATGCACTGTCCTTGTCCTCTTGACGCCTTGTTCCGACAGCGTATGAAGAAGTGTTTGATATCTCAGCTCGCTTGATAGCTACTTCACGGCCATCCTCTAATGTTGCTTGATAAACTGAACCAAAGCTTCCCGTGCCAATTGTTTTATCGTGTGAGAAATTGTTGGTGGCTTCAAGTATAACTTGCAAAGAGAACTCCTCCAAGTGACCCGCATTTCCCATGCTAGCCAACTGGCTCAGCCGCTTCTCGAAGACCGGCGATGCTTCTTCAGTTTGTGGGGCATGAGGTTGGCTTGGACCACCACCCTGTTCAACAGGGGCTCCTGGTCCGGTCCCATCCAAGCGACCGGAATCATGAACGCGGCAGCCTCTACACTTGCAGTACTTGAAGAGAAAGAACCCAATGACTAGCAATAAAATGAGGGAACCCACACATCCCACCACTAAAAAAGCTATCATTTTACCGCTCCATTTGCACCTCTTTTCTAGTGCAGGTGGAACACTATTACGGATATTTTTCTTGGAATGCAGGCAAATCTGTTGTCCCACGGGACACAATGTGCCAGATCCTTCCATGATACCATCTAGACCACAAGAACTTCGACAGGGGCCTGGCAATACATCCTTAAACACAACTGAATTGGGGTTAAAATTCTCATTACCCCAACAATACAAGGAAAGATTCGATTTCAGAACTCCACAGAAGACTTTTCTTTTCGCTTCAATAGTACTAAAGTAAGTCTCCCTAAACCTCTCTGGCAAACTGAAATTATCTTGCCCCCAACAAACTACTGTCTCATCAGTCCGCAGAGCGCAACTACGATTCTCCCCCAGGGCCATTGATATGAACTCACCTTGCGGCAGCTTCTCCCCTGCCATACTTCCCCAACAATCCAACTTACCAGTAAAATTTATAGCACAAGCATGCCCAGACCCAGCAGCAATTGCTCTATAGTTCCCTTTGGGCTCTTGGCCAACAACAGCATTATAACTTCCAAGACAAGCAATATTCCCAGATTCTAATAGCCCACATACGAAATCTTCACCAACAGCCATACTTGAAAAATTCTGATCCACACTGCTAGTCTTGAACTTTCTCCGTGGCCAGCATTCGAGGCGATTAGTGGCATTAACTAGACCACAAGTCACAGAATTTCCTGCTTCCAGTTGACTGAGAGCCAGGTCTTGATAAATTCTCTTGTAGGTCATGTTATTACCATTAACAGAGAATCTCCAACAAACCAAAGTTGAAGTAGCAGGAGACAAAGACAAGGATATCAAACCACAGAGGAATCCATCTCCACCAACTATGGCAGAGAAGGAAATATTAGAATTCAAAGGGATTTGAATTCCACTAGGAAAACTTGAACAGTTTAGAGAAGACTGTGTGGCACCAGGGACATGTACTAACGCACATACCAATGTTTGGTTAGAAGTTTCAGATATCGACACAGTCGAGAGGGGAGAAACGAATGGAATGAAAGAAGAAGAAAGAACGAAGTAGAAGAAGAGATGAGGAAGAGGTTGGCTAAAGAAATAACAAGCCATAGAAAGAATGGTTTGTGGGATAACTGGATACTAGTTTCATGGTGGTACACAAGACAAGAAAAGAAGAAGGTGGTGATGATATTTAGAGGTGGACTAACGTAGCATTTTGAAGATGTATTTGGATTTATGAAGAAAAGAGAGTAAAGAAACGCGGTTTGATAGAGTTCGTAAAGGAGGACCATAGACCAGGTCCTTCAAGAACATTTTTATTGAAAGACTTTAGGCAGGGATTTAGAAATCTAGAGAGAGCGTGTGGTCAATAGTTGCGAGAGAGCGAGTGGTCAACCGTTGAAACTTGAAACTCGAAATACAAAAAATAATAATAATATAAAAAAAAAGAAATGCAATGACAAAAGCAACGAAAAATAATTATTGCAAAGACGAAAACATCGTCAGGCCATACAAATGATTCCACAATTTTTTATGCGAAAAGATTAATGAGGCATTTTCGCTCTCATTTCTCAATGGATATATTCGATTCGGGTTCAGATTAATAATTATAATCAATTTAATTTTTAAAATTTTATAAACTATTAACTCCATTCATTTATTTTTTTTACCTGAACAGATTAGATATATCAATTGATTTTTTTTTCTTTTGTAAATATTCTAAGATATCTATAAGTTGAACATATAAAGTTTATTATTTTTTAATTATTAAAAAATCAATTTAACTAAAAAACTTAAGATGTTATGTGAGGTTTCAAAATATAATTTATATTATTTTTTAAGATTTTTTTTAAGTAAAAGCTTTTTAGATTTGAAACTAGCACAAACTCACATTTATTTTGTATTTAATTTTTATCAAATAAATATAAATAATAAGATTTGAACTCGTGACCGCTAAGTCATCAAGACTCTGATACCATATCAAATAATCATCTCAACCCAATAGCTTAAGCTTTTAGATAAAATCCCAAGATATGACTTATATTATTTTTTAACACACCCCCTCAATTGAAAGCTCTTTAAATTTAAAACTTAAACAGACTCATATTACCTTATATTTAATTTTTATCAAATTAATGAGGATCGTGAGATTTGAACCTTCATATTACCTTATATTTAATTTTTATTAAATTAATGAGGATCGTGAGATTCGAACCTTTACCATTTGGTTATCAAGACTTTAATACTATGTCAAAAAAACAATTCAATCCAAAAATTTAAGTTGTTAAATAAAATTTCAAGATATGATTTATATTATTTTCTATTATCGACGATCCCAAAAAATCACACCTAAAAGGCAGGTAACTGAATAAATTAATTTACTAGATATATTTGAATCGCTTTTTAGACTTCTAAACCCCTTGTCTACAATCTGCATAACAAGGAAGCAAAATTAATGCAATGGTGAAAAAAAGGAGCAATTATGTGAAGGAAAAGATGAAATTAATAACTGCAGTCCCAATCCCAATCCCAAATCCATAAAACACAACATATTTCTCTACCTTCTTATTAATATTTTTAGCTAGCCACTAAGTAATTATAAAGAAGTTTTGGAATTAGCAACACAAACACTAACACCAGCACAAAGTTTATAATATTCAATACAATTTAAATTTCATTTTTGTAATTAAAAAATTCATATAAAATCAAAATATTGGTGAAATAAAAGAATAATTTAATAAAAATTTGCTAATCCTTTGACAAAACTCCTATCATTTAATTTTAATCGCATGCCACATGTATTATCCTCACGAAAGAGAAAAGGATATAGGTATATGAACACAATTGATCTTTTGTGATAATTCTTCAATATATAGTCATAAGAACACTACATGCCTTTACTTAACAAAATTTCTTCTTTTTATTGTCAACAAGATTATTTTTATAAGATTGGTAAAGAAACCATGTTGGAGTTATAGATGGAGTAAACTCTAAAAAAACCCAAATTAAGTTCTTAAAGGCTAATAATAGGAAAATGTCATGTTTTGAAGGAGTCTACAATTGCCGTGGGATTTATCATTTGAATTTTAGAGGTGTTGACAAGTAAAATATTTGTTTGTTGTCAAAAAGGAAAGAAATCGGGAAGGATATTTGGTTTTTTAATCATTGAGTTTGGTTTAGATATTGAAGTTTTGCTATATAACATAAACCAACTACAATTTAATTGTTATAATCTATGGGTTAACATAACAAGATTTAATAGGAAAGATGTGGTCTTTAAATATATGGAAAAGTTTAATAAAAAATATGTGATAGGAAGATTTAATTTATGCTTTTTATATAATGATATCTTGTTATAAATGTTGTTATGTCATCGTAATTCTTTTGAGGCTCATAATCACTTATTACTTTTGCAATGGTTGACTTTATATTTTACTTTATAGATTTTTTATATGATTTTTCCATTATTATTTGATATTGTTCATATTTAATTACCTTTTAATATTTCATGTGATTTTCTTTGCTAAGTTAATATCTTGGGTTTTTTCATATCAAATCCCATAATAATAACCCTCCCTTAAAATCCGATCATTTGAAAATTTAAAAATCTCTGGATTATATAAAAGCTTCTACACCTCACATGTTTTAAAGAATTAAAAATTGATATGTGTCCTTATATCCAATCCATAAAACTTAAAAACTAGTGTAAATACAAAAGAGATTGAGCTAGGTGAAGATACATATGGATTCAAAATGTAAAAGAAATTTCAAATTACAGTTTCATTATTTTAACATGACAGGTTTTTTAGTCATAACTTAGAATATAATGACAATTCTATAAATAATCTAAATATTTTTATTCATTTTTTTATGTAGATATAAAGTGTTATACAACATATAAATAATAGGATGTAAATTGTACTTTTTTAAATAATAAAAATAAATTGAAAAACATAACTAAATTAAAGGAAGGTCCAAGGAATTTTCACTTTTTAATTTTTTTTAAGAAATCTGTTTTATTTTATTTTATTTTATCAAAGAGATGACTTAGTGGTATTATGATCCTTAAATGGGTTATATCACTTGAATGTTGATACTTTATCGTTTTCATAATAAAAATTACAAAAAAAAATTATTATTTTATGTGTGATTTTTCGTATATTGTTTTTTTAGAATTAATCTAGTAATAACATCATCCTTAAACAAATCATATTAGTTTGATGTTGAAAAATATTGAATATGATTGATACAATTTGTTTTCAAATATATATATATGTCATTAACAATATCCTTTTTATTCACTTTTTTATTATATAGTAAACTATTATCCTACTAGAGGAGTCATCTTTGATATGATAACATTCAATTTTTTGAAAAAATTATATCAATAAATATTATTTTAACTTTTATTTGTCAACATGAGTTTTATAATTCTTTGATTTGTGTAAATGTTTGCTTAAAAATTTTCATGCGTTAGAACACATTACCTCATCATTGCAAGTAAATATGAGTTGGGTTAACATGACTCTACCTACACCTAGTAAGTGTGACCGGAGGCTTTCAAGTTCATTTCTGACACAATAATTAAAAAAAAGTTTGATGTCCAATTTATTACTTATTATCCTTTAAGATCTAACACTTATAAGCTCAAGTCCAATACCATTGTCTTAGGTTCTAGTAGTTTTTTTTTTTTTTAATAATAAACATGCATATGCTAGTTGTGTTAATTTGATAAAAGAACACCATTATTTAAACCCAAACTAGTCATGCTAGTCATGTATAAGTCCACTGCTATGACTGGAACACACACCCCTTTGTATTTTTGTACTCTCTGAAATACTACAAATTTTATATATATAAATTATTATTATTATTATTGACTTGATTTTTTTAAAGGATTGGAAGTTCATTCCCAATATCCATATCTGTAAAATATGGTATGAATGATATTGCAATTTGCAAGTGCATATTTACTGGGAAGAAAATGATGATATTGGCTTACCTTATTCCTTGCCACATATATGATTTTGTTAGCTAATAAACTAAGAAGGATTAAGAAATAAAAAATAAATAAATAAATAAATTCTTAAGAGATAGGTCCCCTATGTTTTCTTTCTTTCCTTATTTTTGGAATACTTAAAGGTTATCATCCAGAAGAATTTATTATCTTGAATACATCACTTTAATATAAAAAATTGTATATTCAAATCATCCCAAAAAAAAAAATATGGCCTCGGCTTACCTACAAACTACATCACTTTAATATAAAAAATTGTATATTAAAATCATCCCAAAAAAATCTGGCCTTGGCTTACCTACAAACAAAAAAAATAAATGAATAAAGGAAGAGAACAAGAATTATTAAAGAAAAAGGACTGTTATGAACCAATATTAAGAAAAAAAACAAAAAACAAAATACGTACCTAAAAGCCTAATGGTTAGTTATAAGATGCTGGTTCGTAAGTAATGAGTTAATTGCACTGAATAAAAATTTTATTTTATTTTTATATTATTTAAATATATATTTAAATAAAAAATATTTTAAAATATATTGAAAAAAGTTAAATTGGTAACTACTAAAAAATAATTATATATTTTTTTATCAACAGTTTTTAATCAAATTAATAATTATTAAAAAATAATCATAAATTTTTTTTATTAATACAAATATTTGGATCAGTTTTTATATATCTCGAGTAATTCGTAAATTTTAAAATTAATTATTATATAAAATTTATAAAATTTAAAATTTTATAAAATTTAAATTAATAATTTTTAAAAAATAAATATATAATCAGTCCAGTTGATTATACTCCACAACTCATATAAATTAATAAGTTAATGGAGAAAGTCATGCATGTAACCTAAAGTGATGTAATTATAAGTCGTAAGAATGAGATTGGAGTTTAATCCAAGTGGAAGTGCCTGACTTCTGCCTTCTGGAAGTTTCCGACAAGCTGCATACAATAACGGGGGTAAGGATTTTGTCTCCGATACAATGATCCGGTCCCACAGCGCAGACATTTCAACTTTTCTTTTTATTTAAGAGCTGAAATTTGAAATCAGAGTCTGAGATTCCAATGAATAGTCGTTCCTACTTTATAAATAAATAAATAAATAAATAAATATATATATATATATATATAAAAGGAAATTATTGGTAAGGATTTTCCATGCACTTGCACCTACTACATTTCCTACGTATTGTGACTTTGACTCTCACTCCTTACTCTAACGGGCATTGTCTCCTTTTCATGGTATTATTTATATTTTTTAAATTGTTTTGATGTATTTATATTAAAAATAAAAAAAATATGTTTTTACTATGTTTTTAAATAAAAAATATTTTCAAAATTAATTACTTTTATAATAGTAAATGAACTTTTAAGTTCTATTTGATTTTGAGGTTTTGCAATGTAACTTTAACTCTATTTATGAGGGGAATTAAGGTTGCAAAACTCCCTTTTCTTTCATTTTTGCAACTCCAACCTGAACTCCAAACAGCACCTTAGTAGTCTTATTAGCCAAGCAAGACTCTTTTTCATTCATATTTGCATCTCCAAGATTATAATCTGAAATTCATATGATTGAGTACAGACTTGCTTAATTCTAGGCTACTAGCAGTCTTTAGATATTAATTTAAGTTGTTTGACATCTCGGTATAAAATATTTTTTAATTTTTTTAATTTTTAACAATAATACATCAAAATTATAAAAGAAACATGAACTCCAAACAGCACCTTAGTAGTCTTATTAGCCAAGCAAGACTCTTTTTCATTCATATTTGCATCTCCAAGATTATAATCTGAAATTCATATGATTGAGTACAGACTTGCTTAATTCTAGGCTACTAGCAGTCTTTAGAAATTAATTTAAGCTGTTTGGCATCGCGGTATAAAATATTTTTTAATTTTTAACAATAATACATTAAAATTATAAAAGAAACATTAAAAAATATTAATTTAATAATTTTTTCAAAACAAATAATTTTTAAAAAATATCTAAAATTATAAACTAGCACGTTCTCAAACAGATTTTAAATAGCTCCCCTCATTCCTATTATTTGTTTGATTTAGTTGAGTTGTGGTTGTAAATTCTTTTCCATCCATTAAAATCAATTCCCATTTGCATTCAAATTCGATTATTTATAAAAAATAAAATCTCTCGAACTTCCCTTAAATTCCAACTTAGGATAATGTCGGAGACAAACACCCCATCTAAGCCAACATTTCTATAATTGAGGTCGGGATAATTAATAATTAGAGAATATGCTCAAACCTAAAAGATTATTGTGATCTTACATAAACCCTTCTTGCGTTGTCCTCTATGTTTCTTATACTATCGATCTCTTTAAATAAATAAATTTTAAATTTGATTCACATTTTACTCTCCCAAATAATGCATTCCCCATGTAGGTGTTCTAAAATCTCCTATATCTACTCCCAAGAATTATTAATAGATTTGGTGGGACGTGGAGCAAACAAGACTACTCTCCCAAATAATGCATTCAATCATTCTTATTTTATAAATAGTTTTTTTTGTTGAAAAAAATTTAGACCGTTTTTCAATTTATACATGTCGTCCTTACGCGCGCAGATATACATAATTAGTAATCTTAAATATTTTAAAATTAACTAGCCTTGATTATTTCATTTTAAATATATTAAATCTCAGCTTATATGGATCTTAATTAAATTGTTAATAATCTTATTTACTAAACAAACGCTGTATAATGTTTTGATTATTGTTTTTTTACTTGTATTTATCTATAATATTTATGTGTTTTTAAAAGAAATAGTTAATTTCTTAAACAATTCATTAATTTAAATTATATTTTTATAGTAATTTTAATTTAATTGATGCCGATAACAAAATAATAATCATTTACTAAAAAACATAACATATTTAATCTTATAGTACATTAGCCAAACAAATTGTAAAATATTTTTTTGTTGCGGTAAGTAAATCCAATTGATTCTCAAAATATCTAAAATTAGTTGTGTTTATTTTTTAAAATATTTTTTATTTAAAAAATATCAAAATAATATTTTTTAAATTTTTAAAAATTATTTTTAATATTATTACATTAAAATTATTAAAAAAATATTAATTAAAAACAAATAAAAAAATCTTAAATTTTTTTAAAATATTTTTTAAATATAAAAATAAACCGGATCAAAATCCAAATCGACCATCTTTGGCTAAAATTTTAAGCTGAAATAACCTCCTCGGCACCTTGTGAGTTGTGAACGGGCTTCTCGATCCTCACCCATCAAGCTGACCCATCACCGAGGCTGACTCGTAGTCATTCGTGTGTATGTGGAAAATCCCCATACTGCCAAAACTCCTATGGACCCCCCATGGAATCTCTCCAAAAAACTGAATTGAGGAAGCCAGCTGTTCCAAATGGAGAAGAACCTCCTCTAGTGCCATTACCCCAATGATAATTAAGGCATGCTCCCCAACAAGCTATTTCAAGACTAAATGTTAGGTGGATTGTTTGCTTTTGATCGGACACCATAGATGGACTTTCTTTGTGCTGGGGATTCTCTGGTCCTAGAAAAGGAAAATGGCAGCACAAATAGTGCAGGGCCGAAGCTTTATATTTGCTGTAGTGATTGCTGGACTGGTTCACAATTAGTGCAGCTAAGCTGTGTTTGAAGCAGTCTTGAGCTTGCAAATTCTACCATCTCTCTGGCGCAGGCGAATGCAGTAATCATATTCGTGTGGGAAACATAACCATGTTGCAATTCACAGAGAAGAAGAAGCAAAAATCTGGCGCCAATGATAATTAAATATTGATTATGCTTGCAAATACATATATATATTCACGAAACGACGAGTCTAAGCACTCCATCAAACAACATCAGAATGCTTTTTACAAACCAGCATTATCTACTACTATATGTATATTATGTTCTCCAATTATGGCCGCAGTTGAAAAGGGAAATTACTAGAGAAAAACTTTTTCGTTTTTGTCAGAACTGTAATCAGGAGACCTGTAAGCACAAGAATCAGCATCGACGAGCATCTTCACTACCTCTCTCATAGTAGGGCGCAGATTCGGAAGCTTGGTCGTGCAAAGGACACCAATCTTCAAGACTTTGATCATTTCTTCTTGGGCAGATCCGGACGCCACTTCTTCGTCGAGAACCTTGAGGATGTTTTCACGGTCGTTGAGATTAGATAAAACCCAGTAGGCAATATCTTTTCCTTCTCCATATGCCTCGTCGATGGGCCTTTTACCAGTGACTAACTCTAATAGCACAACACCAAAACTATATACATCGCTCTTTTCAGTGACTTTAAGACTGTATGCCATCTCTGCATTAAGATATCAGTGTATGAATTAGAACAGTTCATTTCATGATAAGTAAGAGCTAGGTGAAATTTCTTAGGAATGCAGTTTCCAAAAGCATAATTGAGCATCGTAAAATTGTGAAAACTTCAATGTTAAATAAGTATGCAATTCTAGAAGGCAGAACAGAATAGCAGCTTCACAAAATTTCATACAAGTACGCGGGCATGATCAGCATGGAGTAGAAAAGGCATGATATCAAGCAAGTCTTGCAGAATAATAAGTTTCAAACTCACCAGGAGCAATATAACCATGAGTGCCAGTAAATGAGCTATTATCACACCCCTTAAGGGACATTTCTGCAAGCTTTGCAACCCCAAAATCAGCAATTTTTGGCTCATTATCTTCATCAAGTAAAATGTTGCTTGACTTTATATCTCTATGAAGAATAGGTGGGGAGCAATCATGGTGCAGATATGCAATTCCTTTAGCAGCTCCCAAAGCAATCTTATATCTCTGATTCCAATCCAATTCAGGCTGCCCATCTTTGATCCGTGTGTGAAGTGCTTGAAACAAGTTACCATTAGGCATGTACTCGAAAACCAGAAAACTTGATTCTCCTTTGAGTAAACTGGCATAAAGCTTCAGGATATTCCTATGCCTGATCTTCCCCAAAATCTCCATTTCGGCTTCCAGGAACTTCAGACCATCTCCCTTCCACAGTTGCTTTACAGCTACTGCACCACGGTTTTTCTTCAAATCCAAGCGATACACTTTCCCTGTGCCACCACAGCCAATCAAATTGTCTTCTTCCAGATCACATATTTCATCTGCATCAATATCCAATTGGTGGAAAGATGAAATTTTCCATTTCGGGTCTCCTTCCTTCTTCCCTTCCAAGTCGTTTTTCATCTCAGCTTGACCATGCTTGAAGTTCCGGTAACTCAAAAGTAGCATACCAGTCAAAACAAAAACCAGCACACATGCTATTATTGAGAACAAGACCAGCTTATCTCCAAACTTCCTTCCTTGATCTTGTCTTCCCAAGCAAACCTTTATCCCTGAATTTATAATGGTTTTGGAATTTTCATCAACACAAAGTTCCTTGTTACCAATAAATGCTCTGTCTCCACCCATTGTCAAAAGAACTGAGGGAACTCTTCCTGACAACTGGTTTTCAGACAAATCAATGGAACTTAGCTTCAACTTTTCTAAACCTTCCGGGATCAAACCAGTTAGCTTGTTTCGTGAAAGATTCAGAGAGTTTAAAGAGCTCATCAATGTAATAGTACTTGGGATTCGACCACTTAAAGAATTTGAAGCAATATTCAAGTCGACAACTCTGGCACAATCCCCCAGTTCTGATGGTATGGGTCCTGTCAATGAATTCTCTTCCAAATGCAATGATGATAACTGCTGCAAAGAACCAATATCAGAAGGTATTACACCAGAGAAGTTATTATTATTCAAGTACAACTTCTCTAGATTCATTAGCTTGCCAAGTTCAGATGGGAGCTGACCCGAAAACCTATTGTTTTGCAAAATCAACTGATTCAAGCTGGTAGAAAACCTAATTTGAGGAGATACTTCACCAGTGAAGTAGTTATCGCTGAAATCAATTATACTGGCAAATGGCATTGCCCAAACCCCCTCCGGAATCTTCCCTGTCAACTGATTCTTATTGACCCTGAACCTCCACAAAGTTTTGCACTCAGCATACGAGTCCGGTAACACTCCAGAAAAACTGTTTCCCAGGGCAAGCAAGTACTGTAACTGCTTGCTTTCGCACAAGAACCTGGGAAAACTACCTGAAAATTGATTTTCAGATATATCAATACTGTTTAATGGTGAGAACCGGCCGAAATTGGTTGGGAACTCTCCTGAAAAATTGTTTTGGTAGATTGAGAAGCCATTGAGATGGCGCATCTCTCCAAAACCAGCAGGGATTTCTCCTGAAAAGTTGTTTTGATGACCCTGAAAAACCGTCAAACTCTTCAAGCTACCAATACCCTCAGGCAGCTTCCCATATAACTGATTAGAAGAAACATCAAATTCCTGCAGAAGTGTGAGATTGGCAAGCTCTGGTGGGATTTCCCCAGTCAAATTATTATAAAAGAGCTCAATTTTAGTAAGCTTTCGCAACTTGGATATTGATTTTGGGAACTGCCCAGAGATCTTGTTCCGAGAGATATCCAATGTCTGCAAATTCTCCAGTTCGAATATGGATTCTGGAATCTCTCCTCTCAAATGGGAATTTGCCAGAAAGAGCCAAGTCAAGTTCTTCAGGTTTCCAATACTCTCAGGGATTTCACCAACATGATATTCATTTATCCCTAAACCAAGCGCAAGTAGCCCACTTAAATTGCCAATCCAGGATGGGAATCTACCAGAAAAGTAGTTCTCTGACAAATCAAGAATCTCCAAGTTTCTCAACGAAGAGAGATCTGGTATGACTCCCGCCATTTTATTCAGAGTGAGATTCAGTACTCTGAGCTTGCTACAGTTAATGATTCCATCTGGAAGCTTCCCGGAAATAGCATTTGAGGGCAACCATAGGGACATCAGACTTTCAAGGGCAGAAATGGATGGTGAAATCACGCCCGAGAGAGACTGATTATCAAATGAGATTGCAGTCACTTTCCCAGATAGAGGATCACAAGTAATCCCTGAGAATTCACATGGAGATTCTGATTCTTTCCATGACTCCAAAACATTCAAAGGGTCTTTCAGTTGCCTTTTGAAATCAAGCAAGGCTTGAGTCTCAACATCCAAAGACAAAGAAGGTGGGAAACTTGAGAGGGAAAGAAGGCAAATGACAGTTATAATGAATTGGAGGGAAAGAACTGAGGTTGTGGCCATTGTCGAAAAAGAATTGGTGTAAAATGGTCATTCAACAATAACTAGAATCATGTGGACCTAAAACCCTTCAGTTATTGCATTTGTCCATCGCTAACTTCCTGGAAACAGCTGAAGATAAAACATCCACTAATCATTACTCTATTATATACATTTGCAAATTGCAAAAATATTATATGATGGACTGTAAATGCCAGCACAGATTATCATATAAGCATACATGATAATAAAGCATTTAATATAGTTTATGTTGAGAAGCATCTAAGCTAAAGAGAGAGATCAGCAAAGGTGAGGTTAGAATGTCAATATTTGTCTTCAGCTGTGGATTATTATTCTAGGAACGAAAAAGAGAGTATCCTTTGAAGTCACTCATTGTTGTCTTTTCTGAGTAATGGGGTATGATTTGCTTAGCAAGTAAAGAAAATGATTAAAAAGTAATAATTTTCTAATAAAGATAATAATTAATTTAATTATAAATAGTTCTTAGACTAATCATAAGACAAAATCCAAAATCACTTTGAACATAAAGTAACTTCTCTAGTAGGCCTATCTCATAAAGTTCAAATCATAATTCCTAACCCAACTTCCATATGTCCCTCATACTCTTTTATTAGACTATTTTAATGGATCATAACAGCATAATTAACACCATCAAGATTCAAGAAAATAACATCACAAAGGAAAAACATTTAAAATTCTGGAAAAGAAAGACTAAAGTTAGAGAAACAAAGGTGTCTGCCTTACCTGGAGTTAATGGAGAAAAGTGTGAGAATCTGAAGCTGTATTTGTTCATTTCCATGTCTTTCTGTTCTGGAACATAAAATGACAGGAACATTTCAATATTTGTTTATCCTTCTCAATGAATCAAAAGCAAAAAGAAAAGGATGATATGCAAAATCTATACAACAAATTACCAAGAGTGGAAATCTCGTGACCACAAAAAGACAGGTTCTTGAGACAGAAATAGCTGGAGAAAATTGAAACGTTTCTGTAACTTATGGGGATTAGAAAACAAGTTCTGTTCTGTTCTGTTCTCTCTCGTTAAAGAACAAGAAAAGAAGTGGAGGAATTCGATTCTAAAGAGCAAGTCATAATATTAAGAAGAGAAAACGAGCTTGGTTCTTGGCAGCCAAGAAAGCTTACTCCAAACAGAATCAAATGGTAGAACTCCCCGAGAAAATCACTATCTTGGAAACTATAAATGAGAGAAAGAATGAATAACTCAACTGTGCATCCCAAGAAGAGATGGTTTTGGCTTCCAAGAGTTACTGTACAAGTATTGTATATCGAAATTGAACAACGAAACAACGGCACAAAAGCTGGCGCTGGTACAGGAAGTGGGTAGCGGTAGTTTTCTCGAGAAAAGAAGGTGGTTGGCAACAATATTTAAGACAGAAAAATTCCCAAGAAGGTAAGAGAGCAGCTTTACATACAACCAAGACCACTAATGAGAAGAGAGTATGATTAGAAGGGGAAGATGAGGAGAGGAAGGAAGTGGAGGGGAAGCATTAGTGGAGATGATGATGAGCAGAGAGGAACCATGCTTTGAAGTAGGAGTGTTGGCGTTTAGTCAGCATGTTAAGTGGGAGGGGAGAGTTCCATCACCATAGATGGCAGAGGTAGTGTATTTTGTTTTGATTTGCATTAATTATTTTTTGTGTCGTAAGATTTGGACTTGTGTGTGATAGACAGGATCAGATATGTGAAGTTGCAGTGTCATTTTAAGTCCGTGTTTGGATGGAGGGAAATTAGAGTGGTGACAAAAGGGTCAGAAGCAAGAACAGGAAAATACTGTAGCACAAGACAGCACTTTCTCTATTTTCCGTACAAGAGACTGCAACGTGACCAAATGATCGAAACAACCACCTATTGAGAGTTTTACTGGCTGCAATTATGTTGATTTTACTAGTTTATTTCTTGGTGCTATCATTGGACTAAAAAATTTTGCCATGTAAAAAAATAAAAAAATCTCGACGGTAAAAATTTGTGGTATTTTTATTAAACTTTTTATAACTATTTAAATTTAAAAATTTATGATTTGATTTTTTGTTTAGCTTAGATTTTAAATTAAGTTATATAAAAATTATTTCGATATAATTTTATTAACTAATTGGTTAAAATAAATACAAAAACACAAAAAATTAGCTTAATCATAGTTATCAGCTAAATTTATAATCAGCTTATAAACTTTACTAGATTATTTTATTTCATTTTATTATTTAATAAAAAAATAAAAAAATTAATTTATTATTAATTTAATATTAAATAATAAAATTAAAAAGAAATTACATTAATAATTAAAAAAATAAAATGACCAATTAAAAAACCCCAAAGTGCTTTATACAATAAAATCCAAACGTCTAGCCTTTGGCCACTATTTAAAAAAACAATTCAACCTACAACCTTTAGCCACTAACACATACTCTTCAACCAAGATATGACACGAAATTGTTATAAAATAATTAAAAATATTTCTTAACCTTGTTAACTATTTATATAAACAATTAAATTGAAACTCATGGTTGTAATAATTAATTAACTTTATTTTTTTTTCTATTTTAAGTGTTTACTTTTTTTTCTTCAATCTTTTCTATATTTAAATATATGTACCTCTTCTTTTTCTTTAATTAATTATATGTGTTATTAAATTGTTGATGACATCTCTAGTATATGAACACATGTCACTTTTTAATGTGGTTCTAATATCATGTAAAATTTACATGGCCGAGAATAAAGGGTAAAAAAAATTGTTATAAGTCAAAATAAATATTCTACTTTTATTCATTTAAGTCTTATTATAAAAAAGCTATAACAACTCTTTTATATAAACAAAATTATAACACCCTATTAATATTGAATAGAAAAATAAAAAAAAAACACCCTATTAATATTGAATAGAAAAATAAAAAAAATAACTCCCTTAAAATAGAAAAACTAAAAACCCTAATAATATTTAATAAAAAAATAAAAAAAAAATAATCAAGGAAAATACTTATATCTCTATGTTAGAAAGAACTTGTAATCGAATTTAAATTATTTATAAAGTAAAATCTTCTTAATTGAAAACTAGCTTTCATCAAGAGAACATCCAATATAACTTCTTAAAGCAAAGCTTTCATAGAAAGAGAACCAATGATGATCTTGTGTGGGTGGTTTTATTGTGAATTTCATCATAAAGATTTGAAATAATACTACACAATAACTAATCACCAACAATAATTGAGCTTCATTGCAAGTCCTTTTTATCTTCCAACCAAAACAATTTGATAGCATGCAACAAATCTCTTTAGAAATTGTTAGGTTCTAATATCAAATGATGTGGCAATGAGATCAGCTAATACAAACAAGAACAAATGATATAAAATATTTATTATAAGTCAAAACCCACTAAAATTAAGAATACTATATCTATGAGAAGACATCTAAAATATTATTTTTATTTATTTATCGAAAGACTATTACAACCCTATCTCTCTCTCTCTTAATAGATTTTTCTAGTTTATATATGTATATTAAAAAATAAATTAAAATTAAAAGATTATTCTCTTCAAATAAAAAACTATAAAAACTTAACAATACTAGATAAAAATAGAAAAAGAATTCTAAAAAAAAATTAAAACATATTTATTTTCCCATAAAGCTTCCACATCACTTTTATAATTCTGGGATATGCTATTCATATAATTGAGAAAGATAAAAAAAATGAAAAAAATAATTCTATATAATTGAGAAAGATAAAAAAATGAAAAAAATAATTCTACTTTTTATTATTTTTTAGGTTATTGTTTTTTATTTAGAAACTTTAAAATCCTAAGCTAAAAAATAATGATGAAAATGAGAAAATGAGTAACATCATGTATTATAAAAAAAAATCGAAGGGATGAGAAACTTCCCTCTCATGAAACATACTTTACATCCTAATTATTTAAGTTTTACTTTGTTTTTTATTACCTAACTTTTCTATATTGTTTTATTATTAGTAATTATATACCCCACCATAAGGATGACATGCTTTATTTATCACATGTCATCAAAAATTTAATAACAAAAACATTTAATTAAAAAATAAATTAAGGCACAAAAATTTAAATAGAAAAAATAAAAAATAGATATATTTAATTGGAAAATAAAAGGAGGTGCATTAGGGTTTAAAATAAGCATTCATTCATTGGTAAGCATTATCTCAATGGATGTAAAATAAAATGAATTATATCCAATGAGTATTTTTTTATGCGTTTAATTTTTTTAGAGCCCAAATTTATTTTAATTCCTCTTTTATTTTTTATTTTTTCCCAATAAAATAAAGGATACGTTTGATGTACCAGGTTTAACACGTGGCCCCTCAAAGGCCCGTGCACCTCCATGTGTATATCATGGAGAGCCAGGTGGCCCGATACTCACGTGGCATTCCTCATCCGATGTGAGACAGGTGGCACCCATAAGGCCCATGTCAGATTCTTAACAAGGCTACTTGAATGCAGCATCTCCGACAAGAAAGCCACGTGGTCAAACTAGCTCATGCAATCGCCGCCCAAAAGGACACATAATACATGTATTGAATGTACTTGCGATTCTTGTACCTCTTTCTAGACCATAATTTTTCAGCCCGAGTACTAGGCTTGACTTATGAACCCTTACGGTTAATTTAAGTTGACTTAAATGGTAAAAAACAATTAAATAATATTATTTAAAAAAATTATAATATCACAAGTTAATTAAGATTTTTTGTTAATTTATATAGCAAAGCCAAACTAAATTTAATTAATTCCAAAATTATTTTTTTTCCATAGATTATAAAGGTATTTTATATAATTTTTACTTTTATTTTTAATTATTTTTAAAAAATATTTTTAGATTGAATAAATATTAAATTGATGTTTTTAATTTTATAAAGGTTTTAATATATTGATGTTGAAAATATAAAAAAATTATTTTTATATATTTTCACATAAAAATTATTTTTAAAAACATTTTAAATAACAAATTCAAGCAAACAAGCCTACACCACCCATAATCAGTTTTTTACAGCAGTCCATGGTTATCTTGACGTCTGTCCTTGTATAATCCAAAATGATGGCAAGTAAGCCTATCAAATTATTTTTCATATAATACACTACGTCAATTCAAAATTATATAAATAATTTTAAACTCTAAGATACAGAGATCTTCTTTTTCCTCAAGCTATTTCTTCAAAGGACACAACATAACCATTTTTAGTTTTTTTTTTTTCTTTTGAAGTTAATACCAATTGAAGTATTTTATTATTTGAGAAGACTTTTATTATTATTATTAATTTTACAGGCCTCTTTATCTCAAGAGCTAAACAATTTTAATTGTATTTGGTAATATAATTACAGTTATTTTTAAAGTATTTTTTATTTTAAAAAATATATTAATTATTTTGTTATTTTTTAAAAATTATTTTTGAAATTAACACATTAAAATAATTTTAAAATATTAAAAATATATAAATTTAAAATAAAAAATAAAAAATAAATTTTTAAAAAATACTTTTGAAAAAACACGGTGTGAAACATGATTAGAAAAAAGAAACTTTAATTACAAAATTTCCACTACATCATCAACGTTTACTATGAGATATTCAATAAAAAATAATTACTTATTTTATTTCAAATCCCTAGTTGTCCATCCCAATTCTCAGACATTTTCATTTGGATTTTACCAATACTTCGTCCCTCTACTCTTCAAATTATTTCCATCAAGTCCCTCTTTTTTATTTCTGGTAAAAAAAATTGAAAACCAATCTTTATGCGCTGTTAACAATTACGCATGCAAAATACAATGCTTCACTTTAGTACTTTAAACGCATAGCAAGAACTAGACCAGAAAACCATCCTATCATGAAGAATCTAGATATAACTAGATTTATTATCATGCTATGCGGTGGATGGAATTGTTTTTTTATTAATAATAAAAAATTCAGATATTTATCCCATCTGATTTAATAACTTTTTATTTATTAATTTATTCTTCATTCAATTGTGCAATTTCTATTTTTTTAAAAAAAAAACTAAACATGACATGTACGTGAAACTAAAATAATAAAAAAATAGTCTATTTATATACGAGGATAAACTACCTTTAATTTTTTTTAAACACATATAATATATTATAGAAACCTAAATAACTCATTAATAGGTTTAAAAAGCAAAAACCAACTCGAATTAAAAATCTTTTAAAGTTTATATTTAACTAAAGGAACATCTCAATTAAACTCTTTTAATTGAATAAAACCTATTAATATTAAAAATAATATTTTTCATGATAAAAAATACCACAAACTATTGATTTGCTCTCTACAATCAAAATCCATGTGACTTTTTTTCTTATCTCAAACCAGTAACTTGAAAATTATGAAAAACTAAGTTTTAAATCAAAATTTTATTTTTAAATTAAAACTAAAGGGACAAACAAAGAACAATTTAGAAAGTAACAAGATCAAAATAAACTTTTCACACTAATTTTAAAATCATTATCTATTCTCACTGTTTTTTTTTTTGGTCTTTAAACTTCATCATTTCTTAATAAATTAAAAATAATTGACCATCAATTTAACGATCTAGAGATTAAATTGTAAAGAAAAAAATTGAGGATAAAAAAAAAATAGAGCATTATCCTGAACCACCGTACTTTGTATGTAGATATGTACCTGCGTGGAGTGCACTATTTTCTCTGGCCTTTTAATGTTTGTTAATGGTTTTGCCCACGTAGCATACATCCAATATCTGGCGATGGAAGTGATGGCAAGGACATGCCGACACATTGTGAGGCATTCAGACCAAGGATGATAATTTTATTTGGGTGTTTTGTTTTTTTAACTACGGCGATATATTTTGGTTTGGAGTATTTCAGCTTTATATATATATATATAATTTCAATTTAAATATAAAAATAAAATTACTTGAAATTATACAATATCAAGTGTCTAAACATCATTTTAAAATTTAAACATTCATAATTGTTAGCCCATGCAATGCTGTAAATCAGATTAATTTTTTTAATGTAAAAAGAGACATTTGAAAATATTAAGACCACCAGTCGCATTTATATGAAAATATTAAAAGAGGCTTGAGGCATGTAATTAATTCGCTGAAATATGGTCAAATCAATAACAATTAGAGACATATTTATTTATTTTTATGCGTTAAAAGTATTTTTAAAAAAAATTAAAATATTATTATATTTTGATTTTAATTTTCAAAGTATTTTTATTTAGAAAGGTATCAAAATAATATTTTTTTATTTTTATTTTTAAAAAATTATTTTTAATATTAGTATATTAAAATAATAAAAAAATATCAAAAAATAAAAAAAATATTATTTTAATATATTTATAAATAAAAATACTTTAAAAAATAAAGTTAAAATACAATTGTGCTTCTTTGCTTCTTTCCCTGTTGACTGAATTTTTAACGAAAATACTTTTCTGCTATTGAATAATTTGGATCATTTAGAATAGCTTTTTCATGGAGGGAAAGAAGTCTATATTTTATTTTATTGATAATTATTTTTTAGCAATAAAAAAATTAACTAATTAATAAAATATGGAGAGAACTAATTTAAGAAATGAGGACGAGAGTCATTCCATTGCCAAAATATATTGAGGTGAATATTCGAGTGATCCATACAGGAATGAGATCTCCGGTTGGGTTTCTCAATCGAAACATATATATATATATATAACAAAAATAATAAATTTAAAGTTTTAAAAAGTTTAAGGATTCTACTAGTCAGATTTAAAATTATTTAAAATTTATATAAAAATTATTTGAAGTTCAATTATTTTTTTCAATTTTTAATATTTATTTCAAATTGAGTTATTTCATACCATAAATTATTCAAACATTCAACCTTTAATAATAATTCATATTAATTATCAATAAGAAATTTCTTAAACTATTTTATAAGAGGAGATTATTATACTTTAAAATGCTAGTCTTTTTAGGTGTTTACATAGTGTACTTTTCTTATTATTATTTTTCTTCTTAAAAAATAAGAGGCATAACATTTTATTTATAAAAAAACTTAAAAAACCATGTAAATGACAAAATATTAATTTACCCCTTAAATCATGTCACATATATTATTTTAGACTAATTTTATAAATTTATTCAATTAAGTCCTTAATTATTTCTAGGTTTAGAATTGCAATACCTTATATTAATTACATTTTGATTCTCAATTTCTAAAATTTATTTATGATCATGTCATACTTGATTAATCATCCCATTTTAATTCATTTATTTATGATCATGTCATACTTGATTAATTATCCCATTTTAATTCACGACTAATAATTTTTATGTATGTGACCCATTAGATTCCCTAATAAGATGACCAAAATATAAATTATAATCCTAAATAAAATAAGATTACACAAATTAAAAATTTTAATTTATTATTAATTTAATAATTGATTATTTTATATTTAAATATCAGGTAATAATGTATAACAATATGTCATGATCCCTCAAATATTAGAAAAATTATAAGTAGTTTGACTTAATTTTTTAATGACTAATTTCTTGGTATAATTATTATCTTTTTATCAAGAATATTTTGATTTAGATATTATAACATGAAGTATATCTACTTTGTTAAATCATGTTAGTTCTTAACATCATAGTAATTGATTATTTGAATAATATTTAAAACTTTTTTCAAATTTTGTTCCACATTGGTCAATGATTTTACAATCAATACTATTTAAAAAAAAAATAATATTTTTTTCTAATTTATTTAGAGTGATGAATCCTCTCTTGATTATTTAAATACCTTTATATAATTTATGTTATACTCAATAAATGACCATTTCACTCTCTCTTGATTATTTAAATACCTTTATATAATTTATATTATACTCAATAAATGACCATTTGTTACCATTAATTAGGACAAACATATGGTCGTGATCAGAATATAACACTTTCCTTATAATATAGTGATATCAAATTTGATGATTACTTACATAACTATCAAGAAAGCTTTTCTATAAATATAAGTGATCTTTTTGTATAAAACTTTCTTACTCATCAGTTTAGTATATGTCACATAACAAGTATTTGAATATTAGTTTTAAGCATCTTTCATGCCTTAATTTATAAAAATAAATATTTTTTTTATAAAAAAAGAACATAATATGCATTAGTTTTAATAATTATAATTAATATCCAATCTTAATAAAATATTGATCATGAATATTTAAAAATAATATTTTGATATAATAAAAAACTCAAAATTATAATAACTTTATAATTTTTTTTGTAAAGTATTTTTTTTTATAAGCTTTATATTTACTCTAGATTTATTAATTAAATATACATAAATATTAAAAATATAAATTTTTTTATTAATAATAAATATATTTTATACGGATAAAATCAGTAATATATATAACTAATTAATTGGTTATAGGACATATTCATTAACATTTCTTTTTTTAACATTACCCAACTTGAAAAGTTTTAAAGCTACTTAATTTTAATTGACCCAAAGTAGCTAGTAATTTGATGATGTGAGGCATGCGAATGAAGAATTCAGGAACCAATTTAATACGTATAAATAAAGAAAATAGCAATTTAAATATTCATTTGTTTTGAGTAAAATATTTAACTGATCAACTATAAATATTTTATATTTAATTTATTTATTAAAAAATAATTTTATCGTGTAAAGATCTGTAAAATATTTTATAAATAACAATTTATTTATAATATCATTTAATTATTTCAACTATCATTTTTATTTTATAATTAAAATTGAAAATATTTTACAAGCTAGAAAAATATTTTCACTTGTGAAATACTTTCCATTCGTAAAATATTTTACTCATAAAAAGGTATTCTAAAAGGGCATATGTGCATCACTACATTGACAGATCATAACCGTTGATTAGTCTATTCAAATATCTGTAGAATGACGGAAGCACCAAACGTCATTCGACATTGTTTTTAAGGCTAAAATCCACCTTAAGAGCCTATTTTTCAGGTCCATATGATCGGATACCAAAACCGCTAAAGATGGCTACTATTTCAGATTTTAGCTTTTCTAATTATCCTTTTCTTTTCTTTTAGTATCGGTTTTTAATTTTTTCTTTTATTTTTTAGCTTATAGTTAACTAAGATAAATTAGTTAAATTCATGTTTTGGAATTTGAAACTCAATTGTTGATTGAAAAAAATAAATTAAATTCTTGAGTTTTTTTCTAAAATTTATTGTTATGTTTCTTATTTAGGATTTTTATGTACAATAAATATCTTTCCTTTGTTATACACTACATCATTTGGATAGAAAGAATTTTTTTTTAATTAATCAATCTAAATAAATTTTACGACCAAATAAATTTTTAATTAATCAATCTAAATAAATTTTAAAGTTATCTAATCTTAACCGACCAAATAATTCAAGTTCTTTATCAAACATATTATACCACATCGTAAATTATTTTACAAATAATAATTTATTTAACATATCATCTAATTATTTTAATTAATATTTTTATTTTATAACTACAACCAACTATCTCATCATCTTTAAAAAATATTTTACATGTAAATATTTTTCAAATTAAAAATTTTTATAAGTAAAGTATTTTTAATTTATAACTAGAATTAACTTTTATTTGAATTAATTTATAAGAATTAATTTATAATTTTAATTAATATCTTTATTTTATAACTAGAACTAACTATCTCATAATCTTTAAAAAATATTTTATATGTAAATATTTTTCAAATATAAAACTTTTATAAGTAAACTATTTTACATAAAACAAATCAATTCGCCACTTTGACAGATTATAATGTTTGATTAGGCCTCCGATTGACATAAATCATACCATTTCGAAAAGTTTATTCACAGATTTACTATAGAAGCACCGAAAGTCACTTGACATTGTTTTCAGGCTACTGATCATAAACTCTTGATTAGGTCTCCGATTGACATAAATCACAAGTCATACCAATTCAAGACGTTTATTCATAGATCTACATCATGACAGAGCACCGAATGTCATCTGACATTTTTTAGGCTAAAACCCACTTTAAAGACCTATTTTCAAGTCCACAGGGCTCCTATTTTAGAGTTTAGTTTTCTTAATTATCCTTTTCTTTTATTTCAATATTATTTTTTGGTTTTGTTATACTCTTATTTTTTCTAGCTCCTAGTTACCTCATCGATTAATTTATTTTCTTTTATGTCATATGTCATTTGGGTAAAGAGTATTCTAATTTTTATCTCATCGATGAAGTAATTCAATTTCTTACTCGAATATACTATGAAGTTTAAGATACATTAAAATAAAATAATTATTTTATTATATTAGAAACATATATTAAAATCTAAAATTGATAATAAACAGAATAATTATTTACCCTACTAAACAAGCCCCATCTTCTTTACCATTCAACAGAATAATTATTTACCCTACTAAACAACCCCCATCTTCTTTGCCATTCAATATTAAAAGAAATATTATTTTAATTTTTTTATATAAAACTATATTTTTTTATCTATTATATAGGTTCTTTTTTAATCTATTAAATTGTTTAGGTGACACTGAAACAACTTCTATATATATTAATTTTAAATTAAGTTAAGTAAAGAGTTGAGTTAAGAGATTTTAAGTTTGACCTATTAAGTTAAGTTAAGGGTTTTTTTTTTAGTTTTTTTTATTATCTAAATAATTCTTACTTAGATAATAAATTATGTTTAGAGATTTTAAAATTAACACTGCTGAATTAAATTTAATAATAACAACAAATAAATTTTATTATTTAAACTTTTTTTTTCTTTATTTTTTTTATCACATTCAAATTTTTTTTTTATTCAACACACAGCATGTTCCGTGTCGGTAGTTACTTAGTTCTCATCTAAAATATTGCAGATGAATAAAAAATATTGATTTATTTATGTTTTATTTAGTATTAATGAGATTACTATTTTTCTTTCTCTTTCTCAAATAAATAAACAAAACTCTGTGGTCATGCTATGACTGGATTTGGTCATTCTCTTGATCGAATTCGGCATTTCCTTCGTGATCTGATGTTATCCGATCAAGGTTTAATTATGAACATGTACTAGCCTTAATGAGATATTTTGGTATTAAAATCGAAACACATATATCCAATTCAGAATATTGTGAAGACTTTATGTTTTTTCTTTCTTTTTTAATTTGAAAACAATAAAGTATTTATGTATCTCTTTGAAGAGTTGATACAAATAGGGTAACCAAGTTCTATTGATTTAATTTAAATGAATTATATGTATAATTGTTTTCTTGATTTAATTTTAAATGAACTTGTTCATGTATTTTACACAATTTTATTATTTGATTGATTGAAATTCTTAACAACAATTAGTGAATTTAACTTCGTACTTTTTTAATTCAAATTAAAAATTTATAAATTCATGTCTTTTCTTTGCAGGTGAATTTGCTTTCAAAACTAAATTATTTGAACATATCTTTGAAATCAATTATGTAAATTATTTATACAGAATTTGACTTCGGTGTTTTTTTTTTTATTCAAATTTCAAATTTTTTCATGTCTTTCTTTTCAAGTGAACTGGCTTTCAAAATTAAATTATTTATACATATCTTTAAAATTATTTTTGTAAAAAACTTGGCTTAGGAAGTTAATTGAAAATTATCTATACTTTTGACAGAAATTAAATTTTTCACAATACAAAATCGTTTTTGTTAGTTTTGTAGGTGGCTCGTGTTATATAATTTTTCTAACATATAAAAAAAAAGAAATAATAATATTTTAAAAAAAGTAAGAAAAATTTAGGACATAATTCATTGATTTGAATATGTTCAATAAACTAAGTTAAATTTAGTATATGATTCATTGATTTGAATATGTTTAAGAAGCTCAGTTAATTTAATAATATAATTATAAAAAAAATGATAATAATAAATAAAATGACAATGATTAACAAAAACAAAAGAACATTTACCAACACCTAAATATTTTTAAAAGTTCTCAACGGTCCTATAGTTAATAATAAAATTAAAATTAAATGACAACAAGATAATTTTAATAATAAAGTTAATAATTCATAGTAAATAAATTGTGTTTGTACGAGCAACAAAACACAAAACCTTCTTGTTTTTTTTTTTTTTTTAAAAAATTGATGAAAGACTAGGTAATATATATATATATATAACTTTTGAGAAAAAAATGATTCAGCTTAGAAAATTAATAATATAAATTATAATTTAGAATTTTATTTACTAGTTATTGAAATAATTATTTGACATGATATTATAGTTTTAATAATTAAGCAATCTCGAGTTTGAATTTTATATTTTTTATTTATTTAATAAAAATTAAACATAAAATAATATATGTATGTTAACAACAATTAGTGAATTTAACTTCGTATTTTTTTAATTTAAATTAAAAATTTATTATTTTTCATGTCTTTCTCTACAGGTGAATTTGCTTTCAAAACTAAATTATTTGAACATATCTTTGAAATCAATTATGTAAATTATTTATACAGAATTTGACTTCGGTGTTTTTTTTTTTATTCAAATTTCAAATTTTTTCATGTCTTTCTTTTCAAGTGAACTGGCTTTCAAAATTAAATTATTTATACATATCTTTAAAATTATTTTTGTAAAAAACTTGGCTTAGGAAGTTAATTGAAAATTATCTATACTTTTGACAGAAATTAAATTTTTCACAATACAAAATCGTTTTTGTTAGTTTTGTAGGTGTCTCGTGTTATATAATTTCTTTAACATATAAAAAAAATTAAGCAATAATAATATTTTAAAAAGAGTAAAAAAAATTTAGAACATGATTGATTGATTTGAATATGTTTAATAGACTCAATTAAATTTAAGATATGATTCATTGATTTGAATATGTTCAATAAGCTCAGTTAATTTAATAATATGATTATAAAAACAATGACAACAATAAAAAAATGATAATAATTGACAAAAACAAAGGGACATTTACCAATATTATAAAAAGATATCATCTAAATATTTTTAAAAGTTCTCAACGATTCTATATTTAATAATAAAGTTAAAATTAAATGAGAACGAGATAATTTTATAATAATAAAAAATTTAAAACTCAATTACCAACAAATCAAACATTGAAGGATGAATTGAAAAAAAATTAATTTTTTTAAAAAACTTCACTCTAGTTAATATGCCAAACTCGTAATCAATTGTGATAACTCCATACAAAATAAATTAAATCAAAAAATTAAAGTCAACTCTCAAGCAAACTAAATGATAAAAGAATAAATTTATAAAAAAATCAACTAAGAAAACATCAAAAGTAGAAACCTAAGTCAACTTGATTAATTCATAATTCAGGATATGAGATCATAATAATCACAAAGAAAGAAAAATGATAAAAATCATGAAGCTGAAGATTGAATAACTTAATATAAAATGATAAAATTAAAAAATATTATCACTTAAAAAAACCAATAAAGACAAAAAATAAATTTGGCTAATCCTCAAAACCCATTACCCTGGTCATGAAACCAAGTAATCCTATAAAAGTCAATCCTAAAAAATCATAAAGTAAAATTTACAATCATTAAAAATAATAATAATAAAAATAGCAATGAGGACCAATCTGTTATTCTACGATTAAGACAACACAAGTACCTAATAGGGAGTAAATTAGATATGCAAGGTAAAATTATAAATTTAAAAGTTTTTGTTTAATAACATGCAATTCTAAATACTCAATCAAATATAGAAGCACTAAACAATATAAATGTGATAATTAAAGAATGAGAGTTTAGAGAGTTCCATTAAGATTTATAAAGGTTCGAGAAACTACTTCTCTTCTTGAACTTTCATTCAAGATTTTCACTATTACACACCAGTCTTCTTAACGAGTGAGACTAAATCGCTACATGATTTTTTTTGCAATTACAAGATCAAACTTAGTTCTTTTATGGGTTTAGGATCAAACCGTTATCTCTAATCTTTTTACTAACTAAAGACTAGAAAATGTTTTACTAATACTTGTTAAAGGATAAATATTAAACCACTCACAATTTTGTCCCCAAAAGACTTTCTCAACTATTTAGAGTGTTGCTTATACTTTCCATAATATACTTTCTTAGTATAGTTGAATGGAAAAATAATTAAGCTTTTTAAGAGAATTTTGTTGATTCACACTTAATTTTGTTTTTAAATGATTACAAGTAAAATAATAATGTTATATATTACTTTTTAGTGGGAATTTACTTAGATTGTTTTTGGAAAAGTAAATGATTATTTATAGACTTAAAAAAACTAGTCATTAGACGTAATTTCTTGCCCATTGGCATAATCAGTTAAACCATTTCATAATTATTCAGACTATTTGAGAATTAGTTAAAGCTTTTTAGATTTGATTAGAATTTTGTCCTATTTTTGTGTTTTGATTTTTTCTTTGGTTTTTTTTTTTGGGACTTATTTAGGTTATGTGGGTATTATAAGGTGTCCTAAACAAATATAATATTATTTGATAAAATCCTATTATAAATTCTTGATTAGTGATATCAATATTATAATTTTTACAAGTTTTTTATTCTTAATATCTGCAAATCCTTTCTTTGTTTATTTGATGATTTCTTGAATATTATAAACCTATTTATATCATTACAGGGGCATGTGCAGCATATAATATATTCACCTAGTCAATTGGTCCTGTAAGAAAATCATTCTCCCCCATTAGTTAGTGTAATGGTTTATAGTTAAAAAAACAAAATAATAATTCTACTGTAACAATTCATAGTAAACTGTGTTTGTACGTGCAACAAAACACAAAGCCTACTTGTTTTTTTTTTTTTATGGAAGAAAAACCAGATAATATATATATATATATATATATATATAGATATATATATAACTTTTGAGAAAAAAATGACTCAACTTAGTTAGTTTATAATATAAATTATATTTTAAAATTTTATTTAATAATTTAAATTATTAAGTCGAGATAATTATTTGACTTAATATTAAAACTTTAATAATCAAACAATCATGAATTTAAATTTTATATTTTTTATTTATTTAATAAAAATTAAATATAAAATAATATAAATCTAAATAAATTTTAAATTTAAAAATTTTTCATTTAAAAAACATACGTTACATAATAATATAAATTATATATTAAATTTTTACCTAATAACTTCACTATTAAGCTATTAGAATGATGTGATTACTTCACAGTTGATAAATGTAAACAAAATTTATCTACAATTATTGGAGTTTTCATCTTACTGATCAAATGGTTTTGTCGAAACCGACACCTCAATTTTCCTATTTTGACACGAAGAACACCCTCTCTGATGAAATGGGCATGTTGAGAGCACAGTGAGTTCCCCACCGCACCTACTAAGCACTAGCCAGGGGACAAAGAATAATTGTGCAATTACTGGAGCAATTGTCTGGATGTGTCAACAACTGTCCGTATAATATCTCGGATAATTGCAAGAAATCTGACATGGGTTTGCACGAGTGAGCTGTATCCATTCTTTCACAGCACTTTCACTTTCTCCTTTCTAGATGCATGTAGCTTTCAAGAACTAGTTCACTGAAACTAAATTCATGCCCCCCTCCTCTCTAGATCACCTTTTGTAACCCTAAAACAGTCGGACAACTCATGATGATATAAAGACGACGACGACGACGACGAGGAGGAGGAGGTCGTACTAACAACTGCTAATTTAACTGCTAAAGCAATCTATATTCTTCAACCAAACTTCACCATTCGTTAATCAAGCAATAGGAGGAATTATTCTATTCAATTGTGACATTATATTTTCCTTTTTTTTTTTAGGATAAGGAGTATCTACACATTAGTTTTTGTTTATTAATAACCTATTGTATCATAACTGAGAGATCATAAAAATCTTATTTTTTTGTTGTTTGATTAAAAGCTCAAACTCTAATAGCTAAGAATTGAAATGAAAGGTAAGTCAATTTCTCATATTTTCCCTTTCCTAGTTTTACTTAATTGAAGGACTTGCATGCATCTCCAGTTTTGTTCAGAGGTTAATTGCATCAAACAGTTATTCAGACAATACATATATATCCTATTTGATATTTAAATTACTTTTTAATAAAAAATAATATATATTATATTTTAAAATTACACCCCATTATTTAAATTATTAGGTTGATTTATTTTTTTAATATATTATTAGATCAACTTAATAATCAAACGAACACAAATTTAAATATCATTATATCTATTTATTTAAAAAAAATATATTAAAAAATAATATAAATTATATATTAAAAAAACATGACAATTTAAATTATAACTCTTTGAACAACTTTCTACCCCTTGATTTGAAGGTATGCAAAATGGGAAATTAATTAGCTAAGCTGATCAAAAGACTCAACGACATTGCATCTGATGCTTCGGATCAGAAGTATCAAACAGGGAGAGAAGTTAATCCTAAAGATGTGCATCAACCACCTTTTAAAGCCTCCGGTTACTTACGTCAATGGCGCACATGCACACGGTTAGCGGTGATCCAAAGTGCTTGCATCATTGAGTAACTGACCGTCATGTTCTGAGACAAGAGAGGGTGGCAAAAGATCATGAGATAAGGAGCAAGGATGGCAGCTATCTTCTTGCAATGCATCAGTAGCTGGACCATGTCCCGTCGCATTAACAAGGCTTTATTGTTGTCTGAACGTACATGTGGCTGCCCATCTATGGATGACAGTTTGAGCGTGTTCTGTTCTCCGTCGACGACAAATAGACATGTCACGAAGTGCTAGTTTCTTTCACACACGTCTCCTTTTGCATCCAGCAATGGACTCTGAAGAGGTAAATTATTGGCTAGTGTCTTAGCACCAAGAGATAGTGTTAGGGAATTAATGGAATGGAACAAAATTCTTGGAAATCGATTCCTTTGTGTACCTTAACAAGACCCCATGTCAAGATTTTACCTTTGCTTATCGGATATACTGTATAAAAAGAAGCCACTGCCAGAATGCCTACCTCTATATTCTGTATCCTAGAGGTGATCTTTCAATGATATGTCATTGTTCATACGCCTAAAAAAACAACATGATACGTCGTTGTTAGTGGGAAAATGTTGGTCCACTCACCAAAACCTCCAATCGTGCAACTTTGATTATTTTGGAATGGACATTAGCTTTATAACCTGTTCATCCTGGCGATTAAAAAGATTTACAGATTCCAGTTATTATCAGATATATAACGATCTACTGATTAAAAAGATCTACAGATTCCAATTGAAGCATGATTTTTTTTTTTCATATTTATATATTCCCATTTCATTCTTCCCTTGTGGCAAATGGTAACCAGAGGGAGTTTTTTCTTGTGTCGCTCTCCGATCTACCGAATAATAATTATCTTAAATTTCTGCCAATTTAACCTATTCTTTGAGATTGACACGCTACTTACTCTCTCTTGCTAGTTTTATAGCTACGTTTCTCTCTTTGTAGAAGGTCGACTATGCATACTGTCAAATATCGTTTCTCGCATAAGATACATGGGGAGTATGAAATGAAATCTAGTAGGACCCCACCATGGATCCTCCATACTGTCTTGACGATTCACGTAGCTGCTTTATGAGCCAGAGAAAAGAAGGAACATTGTCCCATTCACCATAGACAGCTTTGAGTTGCAGGCACCCTGGTAGGACATTAATCTTCACACGCCTATAATGGCGAGATAGTCCTCTTACAGCTCCCAATCATCTTTTTTTTTTTAAATTTATTGGCGGTAGAGGGGGGAGGGGTGGTCCTCTTTTTGTGAGCCTGCACAGAATTTACATTCGGGACAATAATTAACAGAATATTTAACAGCTTGATCCTCGATGCATAAGAGATTCTCAATCAGGTCCCCATCAAAATCCTTTGATGTCTTCCATGTACATTAGTTATTTGATTAAATAAAACGACATTCTTGTTTTATGTAAATGACTTAACCTTTTCTGCGAAAAGCATGCAGCAATTTTCTAATAGAACTCAATCGAGGATTTTTTTAATAAGATTGGGACCCAGCTTATAAAAAATAGATAGAGGACTAATTTGAGAAGTTGGTAATTGGATGCATGGGGACCGGTCTACGGTGACCTCTTTTGTTCGCTACTCTTCATCGTAAAAGCATCTACAAAGCTACGGAGTTAGTGTGTGTTTGGAATGGTTTACACTTTTTTTTTTTTTTTTAATTTTAATTTTTTTATATTATTTTGATATAATGGTATTAGAAATAATTTTTTAAAATAAAAAAAATTATTTTAATATATTTTTAAGTAAAAATCTTTAAACCAGTACTGCTACTATATTTTTAAAAACACCCTTCATAAACCAATAAATAATTGCAAATAAGTACTTGAAATACTCTTGGTTTACTAGAATAATGAATTTGAATCTTATAGAAAATGGTGACAACAACTTATTAATTGAGCTATGTCATTCACTAGCAATTGTAACGTAAAATGGAGCAACCTCAATACATCGAATTCTGCCATCTCTTCTATTTGTATTTATGAGACAATAAAATAAA
>NW_011499888.1:172155-195269 GCF_000495115.2 Populus euphratica | reverse complement strand
CCACAGTGATCACTCTTTCCTTGAAGGCCTATTCAATTTCTATCCAAGAAAAAAGCCCAACTCAACAATGGAGAGCTGAAATTGGTGAGCTAGGAATTGAAGATTCCATTCCCCTATAAGACATCACTAAAGTTGATCATCAGTCAATTGCTGCACTTTCCATTCAACAAAAACCAACATTGCACTGCTCATGAATCAAAGACCATCAAGGAAATATAAGCAATTAGCCTCAAGTAAGGTCTCCTGTAATTACTATGAACATTAACATGGGATATCCAAAACTGTATCCTCAAATTGAACTCTATAGAGCTCCTAATAGAATTCAAGTTTTAAGTGGTATGGTAATTCATTGCTTTTATCATTGGCATTCTGCAACAACCACCAAAGATTTCAGGCTGGTGGGGCATGGATCGCAACTGAAATATCGATCTGAAACTGGGATGGAACACTTCATCTTCCATGGACTTGCTGGGAAAGTTGCACAGAGAAGTAAAAACTTACGTAAGGAGTTTTTGATATGAACATCAAGTGAATGCATAAGGCTCATGTAACAGACTCTTAAACATCTTCCATCTTGATTTTTTTTTTTAAATCCAAGCATTGATGCAATATTGAAAACAAATACTGTAATAAGACAACTGACCTTTTCAACTACATCTTTTGGATTTCTACTGTTACCTATAGCAGTTCCATAGCTTGGGAATGAAATATGTTAAATCGTGCTCCCTGATGGACAAGCTAGCTGTAGTTTAGGTCTTCTGCCACTAATCTTCACATACTTTATAGCACTTTGATCATGTTCTATCCATGAAGATACTGGAGCAAAATGAGAAACGGTATGTCAACATTCACCACCCTTATTACTTTGGAAAGAATGTTTAAGAAATATAAATTGGTCGTGATGAATATAATGCAACGTTTTACACTTGTTTGAATGATACACCACCCCAGATCTAACTGAATTGGTACTACTTGCAGCTATTATCCTCCTGATTAGGATAGTTGGGAATGGTGTAGAAAGAAAAATAAAAATTATCATTTAATATTTTGATAGTTAAAAATCTTAATTGATTACAGCATCTAAAAAAAAGTTATTTATATAAAAAAGATATTAATACTTTTAATACAACTTAACTAAGTTAAATTATATTATTCATTTAAATGATATAAACTAAAATATTGTTATATGGTGTATCTAACATTTTGACTGCCTTAAAAATTTTATAAAAAGAACATATTTCTGGTATTTTATTTTTTGATAGAAAAAAAATATGTTTAAAAAATCACCACATAATATTATTGTTATTAGAAGTTCTAACTGATCAATAGAGATTCTATGACACGGAACTGATTATATGAAAGGAAAGATATTATCACGTCTTAAACGTCCTGTCTATGATAGACTGTATTATTTATTTTATTTTAAATTATTAAAAATTTATTAGTTTATGCTATGATAATTTGTTTATAATATTTATAACCTTGGTATTGGTATTAGTGAATATTCAACTATGGATATTTCTAATCTAGCATTGGTAAATAATATATAGCTAAAAAATAATAATAAAAAAATATAAATATTTTTATTTTTGACTTTGATGCAAGTAAACAAACCAATTAAATAAATTTATTTTTTATACATACATATTTTTTATTTTATTTTACTTGTTTTTATTTTTTATAAATTTAAATACACTAGTGACCAGGCAGTTTTTACCCAAGCGTGCGTGAATTGTTCACGCACGCTTGCTACAGTCACCATGTAATTACAGTGTTGAATTATTTTGCAAAACTGCAGACGCTTACCTGGGAGCAAGATGACTGTTCCTCCTTTCGTTTACTTTTCCTCTGGTTCTTTCTTTTCTTTTGCTTTCTCTCGGTGCAACCTTTGCCTGTGTTTGTTTTCCTGTGTTTTTTCTTTTTAGTCTCCCCTATATGCTATGTTCTTCTCTGCGGATTCTGTGTTTTCTACCTTCACTCCCTCTCCTCAGTTCGGCTATTATTTTCTTTTTATTCTTTGTCCTCCCCGGGTTTCTACCTCTGTTTCCACCCCCCGGGTTCTTTCTGTTTTCCCTTAGTCCCCTGGTTTGTTCCCTTTTCCAGTTCTTCACTCTGTTTTTTTTTTCCTGGTCTCTCTCTATATACTCTCTGTCCATCCCCTGCTCAGGACGAAGACGATGGTGATAAAGGCATGAGGTGCTGCTGGTTAAATGGAAGCTCCCTCCTCTGTGTTTTCTCGCTTTCGTCTCTGTGTTAGGCTCGTTTGCCATTCTTGGTTTTGGTTCTCATCCGTCCTCCCCCTCTGCTTTCTTTCCCTGGCTTTTTATAGCCAGAGAAAGCCATGCCGTTACCCAGATAATAAAGTGACTGTTATTGCAGGAGTAATGGCGATGCATCGTTGGGCATCCGTTTTTTGGGTCGGGTGAAGAAGATGAACAGTGTTGATGTTCATGGCCATTTGCGTTTTGGTCCTCTATGTTTTGAAATTTTATATTCAAGTCTTTGAATAAATTGTAATTGGACCCTTCAGCGCCATTTAAGCATTTCTAAAATCAGCTCTAAATTTTGATATTTTTTCAATTAAATCTTTGATTTTATTAATTAAACTAATTTTAATTTCAATTAAGTCTCAAAACTTATCAACTCTTTAATTACACCCTTAATTTGATTAATTAAACCAATCCAAAGTTTAATTAAGTTCATAATCTTCCAATTTATCTTGACCCAAATTTTGATTTTTTTTTCATTTATTTTATTTTTTTATTATTAGTTTTCAAGAAATAAAATAAAAGAATAAAATAGTCAAAATTAAGTGATGACAGCTCTGTTTAAAGTTTTTAAAAAATATTTTTTAATAAGAAAATCCTTATCTTATCGTATTAAAATTTAAATATTTTAGGATTCAATTTAGCGTTATAATTAATTTCTTAGATACAGCTAATTCCTAATGCTTAAACAAATTAGTCTTTGAAATATTTTTGGAAATTTAGAAACCGGTTACAATATTTATTTATTATTTAAAAAATGATATTTTTTATTTTATTTTTTAGAAAGTATACATTAATTTTTTAAAAAAATTTGATTGTACACAATTAAAACATTAAATTCAAAATTGTTTTTTACAAAATGATCATTTCAAAGCTGGAAACGGGTTGAAGACTCAGAAAGCACATATTGAAAGACTCTGGGCTGAAGGAATAGTGGCAGCATGTCTGCTTTAAGCATTACTGTTACTGGTAGCGCGTAAACTCATAAGATGTTACCGATTAAGTGAAAAGTAAGTGGATTGAGTAGATTATCTTTTCCTCTTCATGTTTGTATTGGTAGTGTCATACACCATCATATGCAAAGTGAAAAAAAACCCCAACAATTGATTGTTTTTTTTTTTACATATCTGTTTAACAGTAAGTTTTTCTCAATTTTTTTCTTTCTTTTTTTGGTGATAATTTAAATGATTTCTCTCTAGTTTTAACATTGAGATTAAGTTTAAATGAAATAAAATCGAGAATCTGAAAAATATTATTTATTTGAAACAATAGAACAGAGAACATCGGACCACCCCCACAACGTAGGACCAGGCAACCATTATTACATTAAAGTTGAAGCAACTTGAGAATGGAAACATCATTTTGAAAGTAAAAGTGAAACAAATAACACATAACACAACTAATGGTGGGACAACCGTAAACTATTCATAAGTTTAACATCATGTATAGTTTGCTAAATGCATGGAACTTAACTGTTAATAATCTCCAGGTGAATCAACAAACCATTTGCTGGAGTAGGTGTTGGATTGTAAATGATCTTCTCATCAGGATTTACTTTCCTCCATTTGAACTTAGTCACCACATTATGCATGAAAACTAGTGTTGCTAGCCGAGCATACTCTTTTCCGGGACACATTCGAGGCCCTCCACCGAAAGGAACGAAGCTGTAAGGTGCCGGCCCCCTCCCCTCAAATCTTGAAGGATCAAATTTTTCTGGATCTGGAAAATAGTTAGGATTTCTGTTCGTGGAATATGATGTCCAAAAAGTCTGCACGTAGAAAACTTAGTATAGATTAATACTAATACTTATAACCTCATAACCATAAGAGCATAAATTTAATTTTAGTCGTTGAGTTTCATGGCTGACTGACTAAGAAATCTGATATGTACCTTCCATCCTTTAGGAATTGTAAAACCTGCGTACGTGAAGTCTGTGATTGCCTCTCTAAATGTTCCTGGAACGGGAGGAGAGAGCCGCATTGCTTCACAAGCCACACACCAAGAATACTTCATCTTCTTAACATCATCCCAGTTCAGTAACTCTCCAGGACTTTTGGATTTGGCAATCTCTATTTGTTCTATTAACCAAGACAAAATCTCAGTCAAATGACGTGAAAACATGTATGGTAATAGTATGCTATGTGTGGTCTGGGAGTGGTCTTTTTGTCAGCAGTTCTTGGGTGATCCATATTGTACCTTTAAGTTTTAATTCTTAACCATTAATAACATAATTATCACACACAAAAAGCATGTTATGTGTATATCTCCAATTCTCGATTAAAGAATTAATATAAAATTATTTTTCTAGTTGAAATGTTTTATGTTATAGTATTAGTTAAAATCTAGGAAAGTTACAATTCTACTATCCTTAATATTGAAAATTTCAAATACAAAGAAAAAACCTTATAAGAACGTTTCAAACTTATTCGAGACATACCTTGGAGGACATCCTCGTAGACTTTGGGATACTCAGCAAGATAGTTCAGAATGCATGTGAGTGCAGTGCTCATTGTATCATGGCTGGCGACCAGCAAACCGATTATCTTGTTAGCAATCTGTTTTTCATCATTTGTTTCGCCATTCTCATATGATGCCAGGAGCAGGCGAGTTAACAAATCAATGCTTTTCAGCCCTTTGTTCTCCAAAAGCTCTCTTTTCCTCTGCCTGATGATTGCTAGAAGCTCCTCCCGAACAATTCTGCCACCTTCGACAGCACGACTGAAAGCCGTACCAGGGATTTTAATAGGAATTGATATTAGGCCAGCTACAATTTGCGTGAAAGGATTTGACAATCTTGTTAGTTGCTCAGGATCTATCAAGTTCATAAACACTTTGCAAGCTGAAGCAAATGTGTACTTCTTTGATAGTGAAAACACCCGCACTTGCTTATGTGGAGACCAATCCGTCTCCAATTGTTCCTTGGCCATGGAGTCCATGACAGGGATGTAATCTTGCAGAGCATCTGGCTTGAGAAACTCAGGCAGGACACTTCGCATTTTATTGCAGACTTCTACAGTGTTTTCTTGATTCTCAGGGAAGTACCAAACTTTAGCCATTGAGGGTGGCCACCATGAAGTAACATACTTGTTGTGGTTGGTGAACAAAAACTTGTTCCCTGAGGCACCACAAAATACAACAATTTTCTCCCCAAACAAAGAGGTTTTGAACACCTCAGGTGAGTATTTGCACATCCTATCGATGACAAAATTCTCAGGGCACCCTCGTCGGTGATTCATTGCAAACTCCAACGTTTCTCCTATGATGGGCCATCCCTTGTTGCCGGGTGGAAGCCTCAATCCTGAAAGTTTTCTCCTACGAAAGAACATGATAAAAACAAGGGAAAGACCGAGAATGGCAAGGTGAAGGAAAGTGAAAACCATGTCTCTCTAATGAACGAGCTAGTTAACACAATGAACTAGACAGAAAGCGAGACGGGCAAGCATTAGCGTAGTCGGCAGCATGAATTTATACAAGTTTGAACCGGCATTCAACATTAACAATTTGTTAATGGACAATTACAAAAACCATAAAATCAGTCCCAAGCCTTTAAATTTGTTCTATTGACTTCTATTTGCTTACTGTGCTTCTATTTTATTATTTGTTCTACTTGCTATGAGAAAACACATTCACATTGCCAATCTAAGACTAATTTGCCACAAAGAAATAAGCCTATCTAAGACTTTCCTCGAAGACATCAAGTAGGGTTACTTACAAAAATATCCCTCATTCGTATAGTTATTATTAGGTTATTTCCCGAGCAATAGTTGCAACTTCGAACAATTTTTTTTTATCGAGATAATATTTTTTGTAGAAGTATTTTTGGTATTGTAATTAAAATGGATACAACGAATCAAACTTGGAAATTTTTGTTTAGCTCAAATTTTAAAATAAATTGTGTCCGAATTATTCCAACAGGATGTTGCCAATTTGATAAATTCAAAGAAAAAATAAGTAAGTTAGATTAATTTTATTCGATCCATTAAACTCGTGACCTGAATTATAAACTCTAATGAATTAAATTAATTTTTTTATTTTATTATATAATAAAAGAGATAAAAATTAATTTTTATTTAATTAAATATTAAATTATAAAATTTAATAAGAACCTAATATTAAATAAAAAAATCAAAAATCAAAAATCAATAAAAAAAAGTTTAGATTTAGGGGCTGAGTAGCGCAAGACAACTATTCCTATTACAAAAAAATCATGTGTGGCCCTAAGACAATCCTGTACTCTTGGTCAATATATATATTTTTTTATAAATATTGGACACTCTATTATTCACTTTTTTTATTGAAAAAAAAAGCAATAAAATAAAATTTTATTTTCCAACCATTTTTTATATAAAAAACCTGTAGAATACTTTAAAGATTTAAATAAACTCATTTACAATATTAAACAACTCAAAATAAATTGAAAATAAATTTAACTTAAATTAATAAAGCTTTTCAAGTTCAGAGTTACCATTTCAAACAAGGTGAAGATTAAAGAATATCATAACAGAACTTCTCTCAACAAATAAAATCTTATGACACCAAAAAAAACCTTTTTTTATGGCTAGAATTGGTATCAATCAATCACTTTCTCTCTGCTCGATGCTTTTCTCTTTGCTCGATATTTTTAAACAAGTTTCCTTCTTTTTGGCTTGAAAAAAAAAGAAATTTTTAGATTAAAATAATAAAATTGTGGCTATTATATATTTAGTCATATATTTTTCTATATTTTACATTTTAAATTATTATTTTTAAATTTTGTATTTTCACTATAATTTCCTCTAATTAGGCTATAGAAAGGTATAATTAAATGAATAAAAAAAATTTATAAAAAAAAAGTCAACTGGTTCACAATGAAATCAGGCACATGTCTTTTAGTTATTTTGCTAATATTTTATTTTTCATTTATTTCATCCTTAAAGTTAACTAATATTTGTAATTATATCTTAACATCCATTCTCCATCCAAACATCCATGGAAAACTTCAAATTTTAAAAATTAATCAAATTTATTATTTAACTATAAAAAATATTAATGATAAAAAAGAAAAAAGATAAAATAAAAGGTTTGGCAAAATTGAATCTCATTGATAGTAATACTTACAAAACAATAATGAAAATCTAAAAAGTTCGAAGTTTAGAAAACTAAATGAAAAAAATCGATCCCATTTAAAATCAAGATTTTAGAATTGAATTCATTCATTTAAACCTACAAGGCATCAGGTTTACTGTGGATCAAGAGTGAAATTACCATGGATTTTAACAATGAAATGATCATGATCATGATCATGATCATTTTGCTCTTAACTTCAAAATAATTACGTCTTCAGGGTAGAATGATATTTTCTATGTCAAAATTCATTAAAGATTTGGACAGAACAATAATATCCTTATAATTTTATTTAGCATGGTGTGATTATTTCATTACCCTTACTAGCAAAATTTTCTAAACATGGGAATGAGAGCTTTATTGTCTTTTTTGTTTTTTAAAAAACAATTAAAATACTGATTTAACCTTTCCAATAAACAGAATAAAATATCATTAAATTATTTTATTACCTCTAAAATTTTAAAACCTTTGCCTTTGGTTTAGGGGTACTTTTATCTTTTATATTTAATAATTATCGAGTTTTATTAAAAGTAATAGTGTTATTTGATAAATAATCAAATTAAAGATACGTGTACAGTTCCCACAAGGTGTGGACAGCTCATGCCTGGTGGCCGAAACCTTACTTCCAAGGCAGCAACTGAAGCATCCTGGTGTTCCCTTCATTCATAAGTGGCACTTATTGCATAATGGTCTCAAATTTAATAGGTTCGTGAATTTGAGAGTTTAATTTGAATTTATAAGATTTTTTTGATTTTTTAAATTTTTTTCATCTTATAATATTTTTTGTTTTTTGTATTATTTTATATGTGATTTTGAAGTAATTTTGAAAATAACATTGGCTATCTTGATTTTTTTTCTAGTTTTTGTTAAATTTAAATTTTTTTAAAAAATTAAATTAATTAATTTTATCTTCTAACATTTAATTCATGAAGTGTTGAGCTTCTGGGTCGAGATCAAATTTAAAATTAGATGAATTATATGTTTAAAAAATTAACTTTAATCTAGAAAGTTCATTCGAGCTAGCTTTTTTTTTTTTGTTTTATCTTATCATCTAGTATTCTTTTTACAAGATTTTTATGTCATTCTCGTAATAACAAGACTTGTCTCTAGTGTTTTTCAATCTTTATTAAATTTATTTTTTAAAATAAAAAATTGTTAATTAAATTAAATTTATTGATTTTTTTTCAACATTAAATTAGTTAAATATCTAGCTTATTGATTAATAACATATCTAGAATTTAACAAATTATAATGTTTAGATTTTTGTTTTGCTTCTTTTAAAATATTAATATTACGTGAGCTTTTTTTTAAAAAAAAAACAAAAAACCTGCCAGCAGCAGGGCACAAACCATCTAACAAGTGATGAATTTAAAACCCAAGAAAGTCCATGGACATATTGAAAAAAATAAAATAAAATAAAAGAGCAATCAAATAAAATAATGGATTCCTTGTGTTTCTGCACCAAGCCACCACCTAATTACATCAATGGATGCATAAGTCAATTATATTGCATGTATAAAATACAATATATATATTCCTTTGATGTCTAACTTCTCTCAAATTAATAGAATATTGTTATCACTCAAGCCATCAATTTCGAAATCAATATTTTAAGTAATAGAATATTGTTATCACTCAAGCCAACTCTACTTTAACAGGTTCTATGTTTTGAACAACTTGAAAACGCAAAAATTTATTTTGAAATCAAATGTCAGGTTTACTCAAATTTCTCTAGTGGAAGAGCTAGTTTGACCAAGATTAAGTAAAGTATTCTTCAGATAGTTTGACCAAGATTAAGTAAAGTATTCTTAAGATTATAATTTAATTAGTTAGATTTTAAATTTATTTATTAAAAATTATTAGTTTGAATGGCATGAATCTTGGGGTTATTAAAGACTTATATATAATTGTTAATTTTAAAATTTTAAAACATTAGTCAAGATATACTCATGGTTACCTATAAAAAAAATAAAGCATTTACATGGCTAAAAGTTAATAGTACATGATCACCATATGATTTTCATCCTACTTAAAACCTTGAATTGATTAAAACTCTTCCTCGCTGTATATACCATTATATTAGGAGGCCTGACAGCATAACCAGATTTTTTTTTATTTTTTATTGGATTGCAACCTAATCTTTGAATCCAAAGAAGAACATGATTACTATGTGTTTTATGAAATTAATGATCAAACAGGCCAAGCCAGTTGTAAAGATATATGCCCTTAGCAATGAGTTAAAAATAGAGATTGAGAAGGAGAAGAAGAAGAGAAAGAGACTTCTGCAGGATAGTACAGAGAGAGTTAAATTCTTTTATCACTTGCCTCGCCTCACATGGTTTCCACATATTACTATTTATACCTGAAGATGACTATCTTCCTCTCCAACTAGCTGTGACCTTGCTTCATGAGCTTCCCGGCCAACATAGCTACGGGAGTGATTTTCACCTTTCCTCCTCCATCCACTGATGGCAAAGCTGTTGAAGTTACTACATTTTCACCAAGTTTCTTCCATAGCAATGAAACCAAGATCTTAGAGGGAACATAGAATCATGGAATGAGTTTAAAATGCTCTCTCTTTTTTTTTTTTACGAGTAATATTGATTTCTAGATTAACTTGAATACACTTCGACTAATTTTATAATACTAACTTAAAACCATAAAAGGAGAAAACCTTTAATTCCAAAATCTTAACACTGGGTTACCTAAACCTACACCGGGCGTTACCTAAAAATGTCAATCATAATAAAATCTGAATAATATATTGCTCAACATAGCATTCTACACAATACCAAGAAATAGGTAAACTTATAGGACCGTTTGGTTTTCTTTTTCTTTTCAAAAATTGAAATAGCTTTTAAAAATAGATAATATGACAACAATAATAAATAAACCAAACTAAAAATTCTATACAATGATCAATTTAAAAAATAAATACTTGTCAATATTACATGAACATATCCTTTCAATATTTTAAAATATTTCCATGAACTTAGTTGATAATAAAGCAAAAACATATATGAGAAAATGATAAGTTTCTAGAAAGTAAAATGAAAAAAAAAATCAACACTCAATTTTCAATAAATCAATATTCAATAATGAAATTGAAAAAAACCAATTAAAAAATAACAAAATTTTTTATCTCTAATCTATTTAAATCTGCTTGTTAAATACATGATGTAATTATGAGATTAAAATAACCTCATAAAATAAATTTAAATAAAACAACAAAATTTTAATTTTAAAAAACTCAATATAGAAAGACGAAACTGAAAAAAAAAAATTCAATACGATGAAAGCAATTTTTTTATTAAATAAAAAACATTTTAAATAAAAAATTATTGAAAAGTAATTTTTTTTTTAAAAAAATACCTTTATAATTTTGACTTGTTTATATAAGAAAATAAAACAAAAATTAATAAAATAGAATTATAATAAAATATAATAAAAAATAATCAAACTTGATGTGTTTAAGTTTTTTTTAATAAACGAAAGACTTGACAACTAATCACAAAAATTATATTTTAATTTATTTTTGTCTAAAAATATCAAATAAAACATTTTAGAAATCTCAATAATTATATTTTCAATCCCAAAATACCCTTAAATCATTTACAAAACTTAAAAAATAATACCAATTCAAACATATTTTTCTCAACATAATTATAGATCTCAATAACTCTGAATATACATACCTATCAACACTAAACATGTATTTTTTCTTATATAGGTTTGAAATATGTCCGGTCAAAATCATTCTGTCTCCTCCCTCCTCCTTGACATGTGTCTCTTCTCTCCAAATCTGTTGAGATTAGAGCTTGAGAATTGAAATATAAAAAAACTAAAATTAAAAGGAATAAAAATGAAAAACAACTACAAGGACTATATTATAGATTTCTACGCCTCATGAACAGATCCAAAGTGCAGAGTTTCTATGTGCATAAACAAATAGAAGCATATTTGTTTCAAGGCACAACGATGCGGGAATATACGGTCTGTTTTGAATTGAAATACAAGCACATTAAGCTACCACTTGCTTTCAACCAAAAGCTAAGCCTTTTATTATAGAGTCCAATAAACAAATATATAGTGTTTGTACGGATTAACATGGGGAATACTATACATTAAAATTAAAAAAATAATAACAGAGAGAAGAAAATTACAATTTATTGTCAACAGGGAGTGTGGAGATCATGCTAAAATCTTTATTATACAACAAACTAATAATAATGATTTTATAATACACCGTAAGAAAAGCTTAGAGTTCGATGTGTAGATTGTGTGATGCACACACATACACATACCCCAAATTAACAAGAAGTCAATGACTAAATCACAACATTTTTGACAATTTGATTAAAATAGAATACAAAGAAGGAATTTTTAGGAGCGGCAATTTGCAGTTTTCTCTTCCTTCTTTAGCAGTTTGCTCATCTACTCGACATGAATGCAACAAGTCAAAGTAGATGAGCTGGCCTTTAGCAGTTTTGATGTGGAAAGTTCTTGTAAATTAAGGAGGCATGCAGGTCTCAAGGAGCATCCTCCCAATTCCTTTAACTTCTCTATCATCTTGTCCCTTTCTAGGGGTAATTTTTACATGGTCTTGCTTAAATGGTTAAGCGAGAAAATTCTATTAAGAAGTTGATTTTTGACATTAATACATCAAAATAATTTAAAAATCTAAAAACAATTAATTTTTAACGAAAGTAAAACAAATTTTTAAGAACTGAAAATTAAACAAATTTTTAAGAACTGAAGATTTCACCCGTCAAAGTTGAAGGAGTAATAGAACTTGATTAAAGCTACAAGTTAGCTGATCATGGAACTTGATTTTGACTTTAGGTTAAAATTTAATAAAATTCTCTTTGTAAACCTCTCTTAACAATTAGTCAAGTATCATATCATTTTCTGCAACCATGTAGCTCGGAGTCTGAGGCTTTATATCCATTCCTATAATTAAAATAATAGTATTCAGCAGTGGGACTAACCTAATTTTTCCTGCTCAAAACTACAGCCTACAGAGAAAAAAGCTGGAAAAGCATAGACAGAGAGAGGAGGCCTGCCCTAAACTAACACCTAAAATATGAAAGAACTAAGCTTCAGCCAACAGGTCTGGGAGAGACCATATTTTGGTGGATTCATTACAAAATTCTTTCTTTACAACACATAATACCATTAGTTGATCCACGTGCAACATGCAAAATCTCCAGGATTCTTTTTTTCTACAGATCATAGACATCATATACAAAAAGATAGAACCGGTCCACCAAGATTCGCCAGTGTACCTTGTAGTCCAGCAACAAAAGAACAGCTCCTGTCTGTTCGGGATTCTGTCGACAAGTCTGACCAGCAACAAAAGAACAGCTCCTGTCTGTTAGGGATTCTGTCAACAAGTCTGAAGTGAATTTATTTAGCATCTCTCAAATATCTTGTAAAGCTTCTCCAATGAAGCTACCTGTGCAATGCAAGGATCATAAATCAGCCTTGCAAAAATATGCAGCATAGTGTAAAATCCCTAACAGAAAATTATAGTATAAAAGATAATCAATGGTAACACTGATACTGGAAAAATAGAAAGGAGCTTTTTTGAAAGGAACTGATCATACATGTGAAGCAAGTAAAGCCAACAAGTAGAGGTAGCTAAGCAAAATGGACCACATGAGATTTTCATCATTTACTTGAAAGCTGACAACAATATTAGGATGGCTGTCAGCCAACACCAACAGTGAGTTCTTTCTTGGACATCAGGAAGACCCAAGAAAAGATTAATGAAATAAGATGGAGGGCTAAAGTTATCTAACTTGAATAAGTTATGGAACACCCTAAGGCAGGAACTCCCAAAATTGTTAATTCCACAAGAACCTGTAAGCCTCTATAACCTAACAGAGGTTCCACCATTGAAGGGAACTCTGCTCAAGTTTGAACCAGAAAAGGGATTTCAAAAGTTTTTAAATAAAATAATTTCACTTGTAAATTATTAGCACAGAGTATGAAACTATCCCTCCACTCTCCCACCGCCACCACCAGCTGATTCCTACAAAGACCAACATTTGTCTGCTGTTAATTGTGTCAGACACCACTGGCCAAGCAACAGCCACCAGTAGCCACAAATTGCCTTTTCAAAATAAAAACAAAAAGTCAAAACCAGTGCTGTTAATTGTGTCAGACACCACTGGCCGAGCAACAGCCACCAGTAACCACAAATTGCCTTTTCAAAATAAAAAGTCAAAACCCTGCCATCTTGCATGTTCCATTTGGAATGAAACTGAAAATCAAAAGAAAAAATAAAAACTGAATGGCATACTATCAGGCCCCAGTATTCTTACCTGAACAAATGTCCCATTTGTAGCCATTGAAGCTGGTGGCTTTAAAAAGAGTCTCATGGAAGGAAACAATACATGCTGTATTGACCATTCACGCTGGGCCCATGCAGTTTCTGCCTCGGACAGCAATTCATGCTCAAGTTCATCCTCCATTTCAACATCTGTAAAAGTTAAAGTCATAAAATGCTTGCCAATCTCTAAGTAGAAACTACAAAGAGGAATGATCATTTCTTAGACAATGGAGCTTTCTAATGTGTTTCCTCTCCTTGAAGAATAGTGGCCGGTATAACTCAAATCAACTAAGCCTCATGTCCGGTGTAGTTGGGGTGAGCAGTGTTTTAAACAATATAAATCCAGAACATAGTCATTTACAGGTATTCAGTGACTAGCAAGTTGATTTACCTTGGTGAAGAAATGTGCATGCCAAAAATTTTTATCATCAGGTAACATCATCAATTAGCTAGCAAGAAATGCAAGCAATTCAAGACCACAAACAACTAAGTTTGTACTACAAAACAATGAACCAGGCTAGTAAGAACTCCCAACATTAGTTCTTTAAGAAGAAACCCAGCTGATCCTTTTGCCCCCACCTGATTGAGCCCAGCATTCAATTGCTTTTTTCAACAAGTCGGCATTTTGGTTTTGATCCTATATTCAAGCTTCAGAGCTTCAAGATAAATTCATTTCTATGCTTCCATTAATCCTGAAATTGGTTACTTGGGAAGCAAAGAGATGAAGATGGAAATAGGCAATTTTGGAAAGACTATTGCTTTTATGTCATTACTTTCACCAGATACTCCAGGTAGTGATCTCAGGTAGCAAGGATTTAACAATCATCGCTGTTACATGAATGTTTTACAGAAAGATGGAACAAGGTTGGAAAATAAAAGTGGACAGATAAAACTGGAAAACATCACGGGGCATTTGCTATTGTTTTTAAAAATCATTAATCAATGGTCTTCGAGACTAAACATGAAATTGCTCTTTCTGTCAAATAACAGAATTGGTTAGCCAGATAAGGCACAAGAGGGCAGGCACCTGAACGATGATCTTAAAACAGAAAACCATGCTGTTTATATGTTTTAACTTTAGTCAATTGTACAAGGCTGTGATCTATGTTAGAAATCACTACCATTAAATGTTTTTGCAAAAGAAACACAAGATTTTGGAAATCATTCTAAATAAACAAACAGGAATATTGAGGCTACTAGAATGTTCCGTGTGCAGAATGGAGACGGAAAATTATGAAATAAAGATCCTCAGGGCTATTGCCACGTCTACCAAATCTAAAAGAATCAGTTAACTAAGCAACACTCAGGAGCACAAACCAGCAAAGTATTGTGCCCAAAACCACATAGGTGATCAAGTGAAATCAAGAAAATGCCACTGCAAAGATTTCGTTCAACTTCCCCTCTTTAGTAATATATTATTTTTGCAAGAAGGGAAGAATATTTCATCATATTTAAAAACAGATTATAACATGAAATTTAAAGCTTTGCACCTACAACAATTAAATGAACTGCAGTATAAGAAGACATAGCACATTTTAAAAGGAACAAAAAAAGTGTCTTGTAATTTCATTTCTCCATACATCATTGTATAAAACTTCATGACAGTACCCAAAAGTAGTGGAATTATTTAATGATTTTTGCTATTAGCAGTGCTGTCATCACTAATCAACATATCTGATAAATTATGAAAAGCATTGTATTCTTGCAAATCCTACCTGAAGAACATATACTTGTTTTGCAGCTCCTACTATGGCTACACAGAAGTTGTGATGCTAAAGTATTAAGAAGTTCATAGTTTACCCTCAAAAGCCATAATTACCATAAAAAGAAAAAGAAAAAAAATTCAAAAACTATACTGTCACAGGTGTCAAACACAAAACAGTGCATGAAATTCCAAACAGCGATGTACCTATGTCAGTTGCTTTTTCTTTATCATCGGGATTCTTTTCAGGTTTCCTTCTGTAAAATTGTAAACCATCACCTGAGGGACTGGGCAATAGAGGAGGATGCATGGCATAGAAGTTCCCAACAGCAGCTGCAATTGTTTGAAAGCAATTCTTTTCATCCTCCCAATCAACCTACAGAAAGAGGTGACAATCAAATATATGAACAAAATGGCATAGTTACATAAGAGATTGATGGTTTGAATCTATATGCTTGCCAACGTGAACAAAATGGCATAGTTACATAAGAGATCTATATGCTTGCCAACTGTTTAGGAACTTCCCACATTTTACATCAGGATGAGATTCTACAGAAAATGGGCTATTTCAAATTTTGGCATTACAACAGATGAAAGAAATAGAATGAACAAAAAAGCTTCCTCACATAGAACAACAAGCATCAAATGTGCAATTCATTTATGATCAAAGTATTTCTATCATGGATAATTTTGTTGAAATTAGAGGTACGAGAAAATTTAAAAGAATTTTTTTTATTGAAAAATTTTAGACTAATGAAGAGCAAGCAAATAATAATACGTGCTATATACTACTTATACTTATTATCAAAGCATCAACAAAGGAATAACAACAAAACAAAGAGAACAAAAAAAAATTTCAATTGAGAGACTCAACTCTCATCTAATAGAATTTAAACATCAAAGAAGCGAAGTTTCAGGAATCTCAAACCTACATCATTTCCCAAACTAAGTACAAATTCAGGAATCCGATCCATGTCAGGTGTATATTGGTCAAGTATGACAGGAAGCCGAGACAAATTCCCACGTGAGTCAATGTATATGCAGAAATACTCCTCTAGCAGTTCTGCCTTATCCTTTAGCAGTTCAGTGTTCATCTGAAGAAAATCAAACGTACATGATAATGAAAAGATACTGTTAATGGCAGTCATATTTTTGGCACAACAAGAAAACAAAAGCTTGCTCCTTCAGCTACAGTAATACGAAGCCTTGACTGTGTTGAAAATAAAGCTCTAGAAATTAGCAGAAAAGGCTACCAATAAAGTCATAACTTAGAACCTCAAGAAAAAGAATGGTTAAATGAGGAACGGACATATATTTAAGAATCCATGTTCATTATTGAGGTAAAAAAAAAATTGAAGTAATAACATGAATGTGACATCATCAGTTGCTCAAGATCTGCATGAGAATGAAAAGATATTGTTAATGACAGTCATTTATTTCCCTTTATGAAAAAAGTATATACCTCTGCTTTATGACTTTTTTTTACTGTAACATGTAAATCAACTCGAATTGATTTTTAAGTCACGAGAGATTGCACAAGCAAAGTAAAAATTCGTTTTGAGACCATCTAAACGTGCATGCTTGTATCAAAACTAAAAATTATCAAAAGAGTGCATATTTGAACGACAAAAACCACAGTTCAAAAGAAGTAAAGCAAATTCTAGCTCATCCACACGTCAGAATATCTTCTTCCGAAGTAAAGCAAATTCTAGCTCATCCACACATCAGAATGTTTTGTTCGAATTCCAATAGGAAATATACTACCCAGCAATTGTTAGAATGATACCTCATAAGGTTCAACAAATTTGTTATACAGAACTTTAATGGTAATTTAATGAAACTATCAAAGTAAAAGAATAGAAGTTACTTCTGCAATCTTCTCTCTCAGGTCTTCATTTTCGTTGGATTCTAGATCCAAGTCTTCTTCCTTCAATGCCAACATAATGAGCAATCTAAGAGGGGCTGGATCACTCAGTTGTATGGCATTGAAATGAGCAAATCGTCGTAGAACTTGCTGGTACATGAGCTCTTTGCTGTAAATGAATAGAAACAGAACTAATCATTTAGTCAGTGGAGGAAGAATATCATATAGGTTCCTAGTGGCTTGGCCCATTTCTTAAAGCTGATGTAATAGGCTTGGTTGAAGGCCTCTTGTTGTTTTTGGACTGGACCAATTAAGCAAAAAAAAACAAAAGGCCTCTTGTTGTTTTTGGACTGGACCAATTAAGCCAAAAAAAATGGGAAAAAAAAAGAACAAAGAAAAATAAAGCTGTTGTGGATAGTACTTCCAAAACCAACTTAGAACAACTATACAAGAAATAAATGTAAGGAAATGTTATTTATCCCGAATAGTTATGAAGAAGCTGTTGGTGAAAGGAATGGTGAAGGGAGAACATACATGCATGTATACATCAAGTTAAATAGGCATATTCTTCCAAGCAAGCAACTTCCTAGGATCATTTTATTTTGGAAGCAATGCTGAATGCATCTTCAATCTTCATTACATAAAAAAGTCATTCATGCATAAAGTGGCCATGCTAAGAAGTTGACAGTGCAATACTGGACAGCTATATTTGTTATAAACAGATAATTAATGCAAAATTTCAGTCAGCATAGAATTGTTACCTTAAGTTCACTACATTTGCAAGATACAGCTGCGTTTTATACTGAAGCAATGCAAAAACATCATCTGCCATTCCAATATATGTGCAGTTTCTGACAATATCCAGCAGACCTACAGTAACATACATCAGAAGAAGTATCTGATACATTGTATCTTATGGAAGGATTTCTCTTTCCAAAGCATGATAAACATGGTCAAATGCTACCTGAATGACAGTTTCCATCAATATCATTAACAAGCTCCTGAACAGAAGAAATATCTGCACTTTCCTTGGGGTTTCTTCTTTGTCTAACTGAAGACCTGCAGTTGTAGAATTTAAAGAAATCAGGTAACTAGTTATGTGTATAAAAATCATTCAACTCGCAATTCTATTATTGTGATTGTTGAAATTGAACTCCAACTTCCAGCGGAAAGCATTTGCCTACTCACATGAAGAATAAAATATAGAAAGGGAGCATGCAAACTGATAGAGAACCAATTTAACACAATTAGTCTATAGTATTCTATATAAATTTCTAGCCTTTTATCATCCCATACTATCACATTTGTAGTGTTCTGTAGTTTTTTGCTCTCTTCTTCGTGAGGTCTGAATATCAAATGCTCATTGAACTCTCATCTAGCTTCTTATGTTTTTCACATTACAAAGTTTTGATCATTAAAAAATATTTAGACGGATTAAAATTGAGCTACAAACAACAAAAATTTTCATGTGAACAAAAATTTGCAGTAACATACTACGGTGTTTCCTTCCCAAAAAAAAGGTATTTAATGAACTACTTCAATTAATATAGGTTATTTTGCTAAAAGTTGCTCTTAATGCCAGTTATCAAATTGACTAAAGAGGCCTAAAATGTGCAAAAAAGAATGCCTTATTTGATAATGAGATATTCAGGAAGCATCAGAACAATCAAGGATGTTCATAATGGTTGCACTTAAAGCCAATTAGAAGGGTTAATTGACTCACATTGGTCACATAAAACGACAACTGATTAAGGAACCTACCTCACAGCTGCCAAGCTAGAATTCCCTTCAAGATTATCAACAGGCCTGGCTTGCAAATAGGCATGCAGCCTTCCAGCAGGATCTGATGCATCAGTTCTTACCATTTTATTCACTGGAACTTTTTGTGATTTGGACCCTGATTATATGCAATAACATAACAGTATCTTAATAGGCATCGCAGTGATTCTGACAAAATTGAGGCAAACCATCAGATAACCAGTATATTAGCTCCATACCATAAGGCGAGGGTGAGGGGTTAACATTTGAATCCTTTTTTGCACTTAAAGGAACACTTGGAGATGAATCCAACGTCTACATGCATGAAAAAGAAGATGGAAATAAAGCGAAAAGGATAAATGCATTAATATAGAGAACACTAGAAATGGTGTCACACTCACCACAAGTCTAGTAAGAACAGAAAAGAGGAAAGATATACAGTTTAATTCTTGCCCAGTGTTAGGCAGAAAAATACCCAGTGAACATACAGATAGGCTCCATAAGTAATTTAGAACATTCAGCTCAAACTGTGAAAGCAGAACTTCTTGAACATTAGAGTCCAAAGTAAAGCTAAATACTTAAGACATGAAATGAGTTCAAGTTTCAACTTTATAATCTCGAAAGAGCCCCTATCCCCTTCTATCTTCTAACTTCTAAAACTACATATTACAGAACTTCATGCAGTGTGGTCTTGGTGACTTGATGCACAGGTTTAGTCTAATCTTATAATATATTGCTTATTATCAACGAATTCAGGCAAATAAGGAAATAATCCAAGATTATATAGTGATTAGAATAGGATGATCCAACAAAATTTGGGAATGAATTTACCAGTTACTATATGTTATCAAAAGAAAGACACTCTAATGGATTTGGTACTTCTTAATTGGATCCAAATTTTGAGGTAATATTAACAGATTGGTCAGAGTTACAAGAAACAGATAGCTAAGAAATTGTGAAAACATCTGGTTCCAAGCTTCATTACCAAAATGTACCTGTTCTTGAAATGTCCTGGCCTCGTTTGAGTTCCTCAATTTTGATTCAACAGCAGATTGTATCGTGTTAATAATGAATTCCTGGTTCAGAAGGCTTACCTGCATATTAGCACATGATTTCTTTACTAAAAGCAAATTAATACATAGTTTTGGAAGGGGTTAGAATTTAAAGTAAATGAAAAGCTATACACTTCTTTCTGTACCAAATTCATATATGATACAAATACAGTTTTGTATTTTATATTTTTTTCTTCTACATTAATAAAACAAAACAACTCATTGGCATTTAGTATAAATGTAAACTGAGCATATAAGGCACACCTAGCCTACCATACCCATGTAAGCTTATGCAAGTAATGAATAAACAATAAGCATATTCCTTTTCTTTTTACCTTCACAAGAACTACCCGCCATAAATGTTACTGAAATCTGTCCTATGCATGTATGAGAGAACACCTAACTTCACTCCCATATATGCTAAGAAGCCAACTTGAATTTCAAAACTTATAGTTATGCTCTCTTATGTAGCGAAAAACAGCAGCTGAAAAAATAAAGAATAGAAGATCACACACATTATTGCATATCTCTCGTCATAAAGAATCTATCCACCTTTCCATTTTGAGATGTCCCAAAATTGCTGTCCAATGAAAATGTCAAAGCATTAGCTATTTGGTTTTTGTGTCATACCCTGATTAAAATCCACTTTCACTCTTAATCTAACTATTTATCTCTCATTAACTTAGATTTAAAGAAAACTCTCGATTCATTGAGCTTTTGAAATATAATTCATGCAAATTTGGGAGTAAATGTCTCATGATTTTTTAGAAAAATTGTAAAGGCAATTGTACTCTTTATATGGTTATGATATTGTGAGTTCCCAAAGACTTTGTAGCATGTTAATGATAAAAAAATATATAACAACTGCAGCAGCAACAATAATAATAATTGTGGTTTATGTATTTCTTAGAAAAAAACAATTTGTTTTGTTGTTTAAAGACTTGAACTAACTAATTAGGATATCCAACCTCTCAGCACTAGCCCAACACCAATAGATTTATGTATGCTTGATTCTGAAATACAATAAAAAGGTAACACTAGAAAGTGATGTGAGAATAGATGGCATGGAATCAAATTAATTGTTCTTTGATAATCTGTGTATAAAGTCGAAACTTAGGGACAGAGGGTGTATTAGATTATTCTATATTCTTCATAATCACTCAAGGAACATAGAATCAGGACATAGTTAAGACCTAATAAGGCTACACGATAAAGATTAAAATGGAAGGAATCAATTACAAGGTTTATGAATTACTTGAGTTTAAAGTTTGGTATTTTCACTAATTGGAGGATCTGAAATCATCTAATGACATTTGCTTGGCTATACAAAATCTCTCAACTAAACCATCCATTTGTGGTCTAAACAGTTGCAAAAAAGTTACATTTCCTAGGAAGCAAAGCAAGACCAACTGTAGCAGACAGATTATCATTAAATGACCAAACAAACAAAGCTGGAACTAATAAGTAAATGAAACATTTTAGAACAATGAAGAAATGCAGAGTATTTTTTTCTGATTTCAGCACACCTCCTCGCATTAAAACAGAAAATCAAACTAATATAATGGACTGATTTGAAATTTCAGCGAACAAGTTCATAGTCTCCCATTTAAACTTGCCAATATCTAAAAGATGCTCTCAAATGGATTGGTCAGACAGTAGAAGGAACCAAAAACCATCCCCGCATATGACTTTTTGGCCTTGGATCGCACTTGTACTGGTAAAGGAATGGGAAGACAAATTTTAGGTTCAGATCTTACTAGAAGATGAAAAAATAATCCATTAGTTTGTTGCCAAGCTAGTTGAGATGTACTTAAATAATACCAAACAAGAACTTTTCAATTGTAGAAAGGTCTTCAAATTATAATGCAAAATCACAAAGGTTTAGAACAGTCTTTAAGTACAACTCTGATCAATACTTAGGATGAATTTATTTGTCAGATATGAGCCATCACCCTGAACAAAAAAAGGTGAAAAATTGTGAACACAGCAAAGTAGTGAACAAATAAATATCCCAAGGCTTATTTGGGAGGATGGCTTATCCTCCATCAAGCTTTTATTATTCTTTTACTCATAATACAGTTCTATTATCTAAATAAATAAAACCCCCAGCCTCAAGCGGGTTGCTACAGTGCAATTTCACACAGACATTCACAATACTTCATCAAAATTCTTGGCACGTCATGCTGCAATAGAATTTACAGTGAGTTATAAATGTGCTACTGACAAGATTAATTTATGCATTCAGAGTGCATTCATAATGTAGTATTCTCTTGTTGAAAACAACTAGGAGAATGGAATTAAAATTCAAAATGCCACATAATAATAGTTAACCCAGCATTGCAGCATGTTTTAATACACATATCACAATGATATCATGTTTTAATATACATATCGCAATGATATCTTTATCAGCAACTGTTAACATAAAAAACCAAGGCATTGGACATGAGACAAGTAGAGTTCTGTAAAAAACACCAGGGGAATTTGACGCTGCTATGGGATTTTATTTTATTTTTCTGTTTCCCCCTAGGATTCTTATTATGAGTAATTGCAAAATAAAACATTCCACCTGATTTTTACAGAGAACAAGGGATCTGAGGACATTATTTTCCTTTTTCTGCTTTATACTTATCCATATTACTCCCCTCATTGACCAGATTTACTGAATAAAATTATCCATATTTCTGGAAATGCGTACCTCTCTCTTTGTAGGATGCACATTCACATCAACATGTTCAGGTGGCAAAACTATTGACATGTATATGAAAGGTTTTGAAGCTTTTGGTAAGGTAGCAGCATAAACAATTTCGATAGCTCTCTTTAAAGCAGTGCATTCCACTAGTCTATCTGTAGCAAACAAAAAAGACCAAGGTAAAAGAAAGTTACAAAAGGAAAATGTGTGAGAACCAAACTATTTTCTTTCTTTTTTTTTTCATACTCTTATAGGAAAAGAAAAGGGGAAAAAAAGAGTAGAAGGCATATAACTTCAAATAATTTGCAATTCATCCTATTTTTCTTCTTTCCATAACAATCC
>NW_011499888.1:168447-170729 GCF_000495115.2 Populus euphratica | reverse complement strand
AAAAAAAAAAAAAATTGTTTGCTCGCCTGTAACCATGCAATTTTCCTGGAGTAATAGTAGTGACAGTCACATGACCTACATAAGTCATGCTGGCCAATGCCTCTCCTCTGAACCCCATTGACTTAATCGACTGTAAATCCTCGTAATTAGTCAGCTTCGACGTTGTATGCCTCTCGCATAATATAGGCAAATCCTCACGCTGCAGAAAATTAAATCAAATCAGAAAAAAATTATTTTACCTTTGAAAATTAAAATTTGAGTTTTTTTTTTATTTAAGTACGCGAATGCCGTGGCCGTCATCGGAGACTTGAATGAGTTTAAGGCCACCGTCTTTAACAACGACGTTTATAGAGGTAGAGTGCGCGTCGAGGCTGTTTTCTACTAGTTCTTTGATGGCTGAAACAGGGCGTTGAATTACTTCCCCGGCGGCGATTCGGTTGACCACGGACTCATCTAGACGGTGGATTTTTGGTGGTTCTGATGGTGAGTATGGTGTTTTTTCCGTTTTTATTTCCATTAGGTCGGTTTCCGGTGATGTTGGAGGTGAGTGTTCACCAGGTTCCATTTTTGTTTAGAAGAAGAGAGTGAAAATGAGTGTCTTCCCGAGTGGTGTTGGCGGGTCACGAAGGAGGGAAAGAATTACGGTTATTTTCTTATATTTTGATATTTTAATTGGTTGGGAGATTTAGGTCCTTGAATTATGCAGATTGTATCAGATTAATCACTCTACTCTAAAAATATGCAATCCCATCTTGTAGTACTTTAATTTGAAGACACCCGATGAAATTTACGAGCTCTTTAGTAATGGAAAGTTTTTCCATTTTCGCTCCATTTCTAGTTTGCAAATTTTAATAAACAGTCCGAAAATTGAAAAATATGCGCAAATCATTTTTTATTATTTTTAAGAAAAGTCGTTTGGTTGGAAAGTTGACATCTTCTTTGAAAAATTCTAAGAAATTGACATGATTGAAAAATCAAAACTATTTGGAAGAAAATCAAATAAAAAGATTGTTTCACATTAAAAAGATTTAGTAAAATAGTATTTTTTTTTATATTTTTAAATTTATTTTTTATATAAAAATATTTTTTAATATTGAATTTATTAAAAATTAAATATCATAATTTGTTAAAATTTACTTTATACAAGGTTATCTCAATCTCATAACTTGAATCATAAGTTTGATAGATTAACTATTTTTTTATTTATATTTTTTTAATTAAAGTTTTTTTTCAATTTTATTCTTTCATATTTGGTTAATTGGGTTTTAAACATTTTAATTTAGTTTGTTTTGCTAGTTGTGACATAACCCAAGTTGACTTGATTCGTTTTTTTTTGTGTTTTTTTTTTTTACAATTCCATCTTCCAAGATTGAGTCATTTGAGAATTGAGTTTTATAATTTATTTTGACTTACTTTTCATACGGTTATTTTTATTTCATGACCTTAATTGTGGATTTAACAGATTAATCTAGGTTGACTCTTATTGTTTTTTTATAGGGGTAAGCAAAAAACTAAAAAACTGATTAAACCCAGAAAACAAAAAAAAAACCAAAAAACTGAAGCATGAAAAAAATTGATTAAATTGATTTAAAAAACCGGCTAGTTCGGTTTCGGTTTTACAAGCCTGAAATAAAAAAATTGAACTGTACCCAAACAAAAAAAAAACCGAGCAAAACTAGAAAAAACCGGGTCAAACCAGTTTGAACTGATTTTTATTCTAAAATAACCGAATCGAACTAAAACCGGTCGGTTTGAACATATTCCTATTAGGTTTTTTAAACCGGTTTGGTTACTTCTTTTTGATAAAAACCAAACCAAACTGAAAATAATCACTCATATTTTTTTATACTTATTTTATTTTATTTTTTAAAATATTTAATTAATTAAAAATTGAGTTTTATAATTTATTTTAATTTACTTTCTATAGGGTTACTATAGTTTTACTACTCAAATCATGAATTTGTTATATTAACTCAAGTTGACCGACATCAATCTAATATATTATTATTTTAATATTTAAAAAAATATTAAAATTATTTTTTAATCCAATTATATTTTCACTTATTATTTAAATTATCAAATTATATCAATTAATCATGTTTTTACTAAAAAAAACACATTACCAACAATTAAATATATATTTTTGCGTTAAAAAACAAGTCATCTGACCGCTGCGTAGCACAGGCTAATAACCTTGTTGATGCTACCCCCATCAGCCTCGGGTATATTTGAGTTTTGTCCCTGTGTTTTTGTTAAATAGTTAATTTAGTACAGATATAATC
>NW_011499888.1:167572-168434 GCF_000495115.2 Populus euphratica | reverse complement strand
TGTAGTATATATTACCCCCCCCCCCCCCGGAAGTAGAATGGTCTATTCTCTGCACAAGTTTCTGAAATGCCTTCTTGAACAGCAGCAAAGGGAGAAACGGTAGCAGCTGGAAAGATGAACCTGGGAAAAACGTTAGAGAGATGATGAGATCGTGTTGGAAAGAGTGTTTTCCAAGAACTGTGTTTTTGTGGTGCCATTGTTCTTGATTCTGTTAGTTGACCGCTATGGGTATTGAGCAGCCGTTATGACCAGTAAAATTACAAAAGCTCAGCCATGATGGACCTGCAGGATGATTCTTGGATTTTTGTCTGAATATTTTTGCTGTCTACTCCTAAGGCTTTCTTGTCCAATTTATTAACGTTGTTCCTGAAATGGCCTTCCCATCATTTATTTTCCTTTGTTTTTGCTGGCATGTATAGTGGCTTACCCATGGGTCATGCAATGGGAGAACACTCTTTCCAACCCAATCTCATCATCCTCTAATGGTAGCTCAATGATGGTGTGTGAGAAGACAGCTTCATTTTCATTCTGGATATTCTGCATTACATCCTACAAGATGTCGTGTTTGGTTAGTAGCACAATAAACTCTCATCCTAGCACTGCATTTAGCTTGCTTTGCACCTGTTTTCTCACAGACATCTGCATTCTCAGTAGTAAAGATGTTTTGAATCGTTCACTATATCCCAGAGGAAAAATCAAGTAAAACAAGATGAAGTTTCTTGAAAAGAATACCTGCAAGTCATTAATTTCCTCATCTGTAAGTGAACATCCCGTGGATCGATAAGCAATCCTGTAAAATTGACTTGTCATTCCTGTCTTGTTTGTAAAATTGTCTATGAAGGTCCACAAAATCAGCAATAAA
>NW_011499888.1:160494-165203 GCF_000495115.2 Populus euphratica | reverse complement strand
CAAATCTATAGAACCCAGTGGAACTTCTTAGTAAATCAATTAAGCAATAACTACACCTAAGGCATAGGTATCAGATCTTACTGTTCCCCATCAACAGAATAACTGCTTTAATCTTACTAACATTACCAAGTAATTTTTTAGAGAACTCTATCTCACGTTTTAAGTTCTATATACAAGTAGATCTCCTAAAACTGTATAGTTTTCTGTGATTTTAGCTGAGAAATCAGAAATCATACGATATCACGTTCTGTGACATAAGGAAGAAAACACCTAAATGCATCTATGAGAAGAAAAAGGTTTCCTATCAGTGGAAAATGAGAAAAAATTGTGACAAAGTAGCACAACCATATAGGCCACAAAGTAAAGCAACTATTCTTCTTCTCATATTCTTTCTCTAAAGCTAGGAAGTAGAGCAACTACTATCAACAGAGAAACAGTGTGGCAGCTGAGATTGCAGCATGAAAGAAGGGAGGGAGGACAGACAAGAATTTGGAAGGCGCAGTGAGAAGGTAATAACACCGAATCTAAGGACCAAATTCCGAATAACTGTTGGGGAAAAAAATCCTCTTAAACTTCCACAAGAAAGACATGCATTCCATAACAAAAATCAATATCTGTCCTTTGTTTTGGCTGTTGCCTTTTGATTGTGATTAGAATAAGGTTGCATTGTTTAAGGCGATATTAGTTGCAAGGAACAATTTATTATATACAAGACACTGAGACACTTAAATCTACATGCCTGAATGAGACCACTGGTATTTCCAGCAAAAAGATGATTGTATCTTTCAATTTTTCCAAGAACCTCAGCAGCATCAGGATCACTGCGCTCCCTTAATGAAGCTTCACCAGGAACCAGCAATGTAATCTGCCGACGACACAGTGGACATTTACATGGCTGGAGTACGGATCCATGATGCCAAACAAGCATAATACAATCACCTAAAATACCAAGTAAAAAAAATTGCATTACCTGCATGTTTAATCTTAACAATCTAGAAACCAGAGATTAGAAAGAGAGAACCCATATATCATTTCAACAAAAGAAAATAGATAAAAATATGCATTTTGACCACATAACTGGACAAAGATTCCTTCTTCAAGTATAATTTTATGCTTTTATATGATAACATTATTGTCAAGGAATCCTGCGTTGTAAAACATCTGGTTCTTGCAAAAATGAAACACAAGAAAATGTTGATTGAATGCAATTCCTATTATGAGCACAAGATTTAACAGAAAACCAATGTCATCGAACTAAATATGTTCCTATGAACAACTTGTGCAAATCATAAACTCAAAATTAAGCATTATCACAATAAACCAAATGCCTCAAAGTTAATTTAAATTAAATGGGTACTAATAATTGATTACTAATGTTAAGATAAACTTTTCAATCAATTCCTTTTCCTGGTTCAACTCCTTAAGCTCAAAAGCCATCATAGACACAAATTGTTATTATTAAATGATAATTTAGCAAACAAAAGAAAACCCATGAAAGATAATCATTTATCATTCATGAATACCTTCAAAATCTTCTTCCTTGTTAAAAAAAGAAAGAAAGAAAAACTCACATTGGATTCTTGTTTTTAAGCTAATTCGGAAATAAAACGGAAGTGTAGATGAGAAAATGGAGAAGAAACTGACCACAAAACCAATGAGAGCAATTGGCCTGGCAAGCAATGTTGAAATGTCCATGGCATATGGAGCAAAAATCATTCACCGGAGGTCCATCCATTGCTTCCTTCTCTGTTTGTTTCGTTCTTCTTTCTTTGCTTAACACTTAGATTTTTCGATTTCCACCGTCTTTCGTTTTGGGAAACTAAAAATGTTGACGAATAAGATTTCTACGTTTTTTAATAAATAATAATAATAATAATAATAATCCAACAACGGCCTCAGTCTATAAATTCCCGTTCCATTTATCTATGTTTTTCATAGACAGAGGAGCAGGTAATAATTTATATTGTTATGTTGATGGGAAAATGGTCGTACGGTATGGTAGTAAATAAGGGAAAGGAGCGGCTAAGGCTGTAAAAAGAAAATGAAAGTGGCAAAATACTGTTTGGGACCTATAGTTTTTCCAATGTTACAAATTGAATCTTATAATTTAAACATGAAGGGAAATATAGTTTACCAAGCGTAAAAGAAATACATATAAACATTGGTAAACTGTCTCCTAAAAAAATAAATAAAATTAAACAATTTTTTTTATATAATATTGAGATGAAAAAATATTTGATTTATTTGGATTAATTTGAATTGACCTGAGATATCCAAAAAAATTAAAAAAACTCAATCTTGAATTAACTCAATGTTAAAGAATAAAATTAGCAAAACATAACATTTAATTTAAAAAAACTTAAATGAATTTGAGTCAATCAAACAAACTCGTAACACAAGTTAAGGACATTATCAAATTAAATAAATCTTATATCTCAAAGATTATTTTTCATTTAGTTATACGATAATAAAGTATATTATAATTTTTTTGTATGAATTATTTTCTAAAAAAAAGACAAGATAGATGCATGGGAGAGATAGCAAAAATAGATCATTGATAACAAATTATAAAATTGTATTTGTTTAGATTTGAGTTAAATAAAAAAAATAGATAATTGATAATAAATTGTGAAATTGTATTTTAAAAAAATTGAGAAACAAAAAAAGCATAAAAAAATTAGTTCGGATATTGCAAGTTAACCCGTTAAATCTGCGACCTAGTTTATGGACTCAATTGGGTTTAATGATCTTTTATCAATTTTTTTACCAAAAAAAACTAAAAGGAGACTAGATGTGTGGATCTAATTGCCCAACGTATTTGAGCATTAGAAAAATAGCACAAACATGTGAGCTTTCTAACATAGCCCGCACGCCTTCTGTTTTTCTATTTTAAAGAGGCGGAATGATTTGTTTTCCATCCTAATTTTTATAAAAAAAAGGATAGGAAATGATGCGTCATTTATTTTTTTGTAGAATCTAGCGATCAAAGGTCACTATAAAAAAGAGGTCTCGAGTTTTTTTTGACTAAAAAACTTATTTTTCAACTTATTTTTTTTACATAAAATATTTAAAAAACATCTTGATAAACATATCTATGGCTACAAAAAAACAGCTCAAAAAACTAAAGTCAACTCAATGTTAAAATCATTCCCATAGATAGATCTACCCCCTTGGACAAAGAGAAAAACAACACATGGGTGAAACTCCTCTCGTGAAATCAAACCTAATGACATTAATATTGATCATTTTATAGTTGGAATCGTCAAAAATTATGAATTTCTTTCTCTACACCGTAATCTAGCAAGCATCTCTCCTCTCTCACAAAAAATTACTAAAAGATAAAGAAAATAAATTTTGATATTAATATTAAATTTCTAAAAACTAAAAGCACCAGTTATCTAATAATTAAAAAAATAAAAGATTAAAATAAAATTTGAAGTTAACATCTATTTTACCTATTATTTTCATATTAGTTATCTATCTATAAATCAAACCTTTTTTTTTCTTAAAAAAATAAAGTTGATTAGAGTTAAAAAAAAGTCAATATAGTTTTAAAAGCCTTAATTATATATATATATAAAAGAGAATCAAATTGAATTTTTTTTTTATAATGATTTATAAGAGTGTGAATAATTTTTACGGTTAAAAGGCCACTTGGTTTATTTTTGTTAATAACTACACCATAAGGAAATTTTGATGATTATACAAGACACCAAAGCACAAAGACAAATGGATTTTTTTTATCACGTAAAAATGGATTTTAAACCTGATAAATTTTTTTTGACGGTAATGTCAAAATTGCAATTATATTTCTATCAATTCCACAAATAAATTTACGCAAAAACTATCTTGGTCACCTCTGTCCTAGTTCGTAAGCTTTTGGCTAAATTGTATTAAAATTTAGGTATAAATGATCGGTTCAATTTTTGAATATATTTTAAAAAATAACCATTAAAATTTACAAAAAAATTATTTTTTTTCAAATTTTTTTAAGGAAAACAAACAAATTTCTATAAAAAAAAAATTTAAAATAAAATATGAATTCTTTAATAAGTAAAATAATTAGAAATCCTTCTAAGATGTTTAATTTATTTTCTCAATAAAATATAAATGCATTGGACATGAGACAAGTAGAGTTCTGTAAAAAACACCAGGGGAATTTGACGCTGCTATGGGATTTTATTTTATTTTTCTGTTTCCCCCTAGGATTCTTATTATGAGTAATTGCAAAATAAAACATTCCACCTGATTTTTACAGAGAACAAGGGATCTGAGGACATTATTTTCCTTTTTCTGCTTTATACTTATCCATATTACTCCCCTCATTGACCAGATTTACTGAATAAAATTATCCATATTTCTGGAAATGCGTACCTCTCTCTTTGTAGGATGCACATTCACATCAACATGTTCAGGTGGCAAAACTATTGACATGTATATGAAAGGTTTTGAAGCTTTTGGTAAGGTAGCAGCATAAACAATTTCGATAGCTCTCTTTAAAGCAGTGCATTCCACTAGTCTATCTGTAGCAAACAAAAAAGACCATGGTAAAAGAAAGTTACAAAAGGAAAATGTGTGAGAACCAAACTATTTTCTTTCTTTTTTTTTTCATACTCTTATAGGAAAAGAAAACGGAAAAAAAGAGTAGAAGGCATATAACTTCAAATAATTTGCAATTCATCCTATTTTTCTTCTTTCCATAACAATCC
>NW_011499888.1:124229-159576 GCF_000495115.2 Populus euphratica | reverse complement strand
AAAATAAATAAATATATAAAAAAAAAACAACAACAACAACAACAACAACAACAAAAAAGAAAATCAGAGATTATCACTAAAATTTCCAGTAAATTATAACATTTTCTCAGCAGGATCAAAATCAACAAGCATCAATGGTATGTTCATAAACCTTGTAATTGATGACATATATCAAAATCCAATCATCTATCAAACAAGCCTTAACATGCAACGGTCTTCTAAATTTTGCACTCATAACGACATCCCCATTTTTTTCTCCCTTCATTTACTTTGTTTTCTTTATTGCAATTTTTTATGAATTAAACAAGCAACCCACATATAAACTCAAAAGTCCAATTCACACACACCATTATCTGCGTCCCTTTAACTGCAGCACAGGGCTTAGGCTCATACTCCATTACCCCATCTCGATATGAAACCCTGAAAAAAAAAAAGGAACAATAACAAAACCCAGATCCTCCATTAAATTATTGGTTTTGCCTATAAGAAAGTGAAAACGGGTAAAGTTGAAAACTTTTCTCAGAAGCATTTAACCAAACAGTTAAAATGCAAAAAAAAAAAAAATTGTTTGCTCGCCTGTAACCATGCAATTTTCCTGGAGTAATAGTAGTGACAGTCACATGACCTACATAAGTCATGCTGGCCAATGCCTCTCCTCTGAACCCCATTGACTTAATCGACTGTAAATCCTCGTAATTAGTCAGCTTCGACGTCGTATGCCTCTCGCATAATATAGGCAAATCCTCACGCTGCAGAAAATTAAATCAAATCAGAAAAAAATTATTTTACCTTTGAAAATTAAAATTTGAGTTTTTTTTTTATTTAAGTACGCGAATGCCGTGGCCGTCATCGGAGACTTGAATGAGTTTAAGGCCACCGTCTTTAACAACGACGTTTATAGAGGTAGAGTGCGCGTCGAGGCTGTTTTCTACTAGTTCTTTGATGGCTGAAACAGGGCGTTGAATTACTTCCCCGGCGGCGATTCGGTTGACCACGGACTCATCTAGACGGTGGATTTTTGGTGGTTCTGATGGTGAGTATGGTGTTTTTTCTGTTTTTATTTCCATTAGGTCGGTTTCCGGTGATGTTGGAGGTGAGTGTTCACCAGGTTCCATTTTTGTTTAGAAGAAGAGAGTGAAAATGAGTGTCTTCCCGAGTGGTGTTGGCGGGTCACGAAGGAGGGAAAGAATTACGGTTATTTTCTTATATTTTGATATTTTAATTGCGTGGGAGATTTAGGTCCTTGAATTATGAAGATTGTATCAGATTAATCACTCTACTCTAAAAATATGCAATCCCATCTTGTAGTACTTTAATTTGAAGACACCCGATGAAATTTACGAGCTCTTTAGTAATGGAAAGTTTTTCCAATTTTCGCTCCATTTCTAGTTTGCAAATTTTAATAAAAAGTCCGAAAATTGAAAAATATGCGCAAATCATTTTTTTTTATTTTTCAGAAAAGTCATTTTGTTGGAAAGTTAACATCTTCTTTAAAAAATTCTAAGAAATTGATCTGATTGAAAAATCAAAACTATTAGGAAGAAAATCAAATAAAAAAATTCTTCACATTAAAAAGATTTAGTGGAACAATATTTTTTTATATGTTTTAAAATTTATTTTTTATAACAAAATATTTTTTAATATTGAATTTTAAAAATTAAATACCATAATTTATTGAAATTTATTTTATATAAGATTATCCCAATCTCATAACTTGAATCATAATTTGGTAGATTGACTTGAATTTTTTTATTTGTATTTTTAATTAAAGTTTTTTTTTTTTCAATTTCATTCTCTAATATTAGGTTAATTGGATTTAGACATCATAATTTAGTTTGTTTTGATTTTTTTGAGGTTATTCTGGTTGTGACATAACCCAGGTTGACTCGATTCATTTTTTTTTTGTGTTTTTTTTTATATTATTATTTTTGCAATTCCATATTCCAAGATTGAGTTATTTGATAATTGAGTTTTATAATTATGATTTACTCTACATAAGATTATTTTTATCTCATTACTGAATTGTGGATTTAATAGATTAAACTAGGTTGACTCTTGTTGTTTTTTTATAGGGGTAAATAAAAAACTAAAAAACCGATTAAGCCTAGAAAACAAGAAAAAAAAACCAAAAAAATGAGGCATGAAAAAAAAATTAAACTAATTTAAAAAACTGGATAGTTCGGTTTAGGTTTTATAAATCTAAAATAAAAAAATTGAACCGAACCCAAATAGAAAAAACAGAGCAAAATTAGAAAAAATCAAGTCAAACCGGTTTAAACTAATTTTTATTCTAAAATAACTAAATCGAACTAAAATCAGTCGGTTTGAATATATTTTTATTCAGTTTTTAAAATTAATTTGGTTATTTTTTTTTTATAAAAACCAAACCGAATAAAAAATAATCACCCTTATAGATGGTGTGTGAGAAGACAGCTTCATTCTCATTCTGGATATTCTGCATTACATCCTACAAGATGTCGTGTTTGGTTAGTAGCACAATAAACTCTCATCCTAGCACTGCATTTAGCTTGCTTTGCACCTGTTTTCTCACAGACATCTGCATTCTCAGTAGTAAACATGTTTTGAATCGTTAACTATATCCCAGAGGAAAAATCAAGTAAAACAAGATGAAGTTTCTTGAAAAGAATACCTGCAAGTCATTAATTTCCTCATCTGTAAGTGAACATCCCGTGGATCGATAAGCAATCCTGTAAAATTGACTTGTCATTCCTGTCTTGTTTGTAAAATTGTCTATGAAGGTCCACAAAATCAGCAATAAAAATCAGTACCAGTATTGAATCTTCATCCAGACCTAAGAAATATTGCCTGATTATGTCTTAAATGACCTCAGAGGACAATCTCAGAAAGAAGGTGTGATTAGGAGTAGACTATTCAACAATTCCAGACTTCTTTGCCCAATTTAAACTTCTACAGAGAATTCTAAATTCAATTCAAACACTTTATAGTTTGATACTTTCAGCTTTTGTCCAAGCCATGATGATCCTAGCAAGTAAGATGGCGTTGGCATTCGCCAGAATGTTTGGCCATTCTGAATTCTGTTGGAATGTTTTGGTGAATTAGAAGTTTGTGCTGCTAAGTTCAACTTTCCAACAGGGACGATCCCTGATAATTTTATTTCACCATCATATCTCTAAAAACGTGTGATGCATCGCCATCATTCTTCTCCACCTTTCCTCTCACTTTCTAGTTGTGTGTTGGGGGAGGGGGTACTAATCTTCAAGATTATAAACTGCTAAGAAATACAAAGAAATCTACAGCTAGATGATGACACAACAATTATGAAGAAAGAGTAGAGGAATATTTGCTCATTTAGCAAGCGTCCATCTACAAGGAATCATGCGTAAGGCCCTCAAACTAATAATTGATGGAAAATGACAGGAAAAAACAACTCATGCAAAGCAGGGAATGTTTGAGCCTCACTTAAATTCGGCCCAGGGCTCAGAATTAATATAGAAATCTACTGCAACATGATGGCTGTCACATATGCATAACCACGCAAATTTCCAAACAAGGACGTGTGCCCATCTCTGCCATGTAAGAGCCACATCAGCGACACATGGGATGTGCCATCCAAATGGGAGATGTAACATTTAACTTTACTTTTCTTCCTTTCCTGCATATCCATATACACGCCAGCTTACTACAAAAATCAAATTTGAATGAATCAAGAACTGAGCTTGTAATCTTCAATTCAAAGTCCCACGTCTCGAAATGTTCCACTGATCATTTCCAGACATTGTTTCATCTGGAGAAAGACTCGAGGCATTGTCCATCGTTCTTCACCTTTTCTTTTCAATGGTTATCCAGCGATTCTGCACCATATAAAAACTTGTGACACCTGCTTCTCTTTTCCATCCTTTTCTTGTTCATATTTTGGACAAAGGTTCTGCTGGTTACCCTATATGGCCAGTTAACCTATATGGTCTGACGTCCTGCACGCCTCAAGTCCACAACAACAGTTGTCATGCCCCGTCAAAAAGAGGTCTTGCCTCACATGGGGGAAGAAGGTGTTTATGCAGAAATAGAGAGCAAGAGGAAACAAAATATGCTACAACATCAATATCAAACGAAAAGTCTACTTCAACACTAATCATCAATGACAACACTAAAATTCAAATTCTGCATGTATAAAAGACAATTATTGGCAAATATATATGAACATATCATTTTTTCAGGAAGAGAGGGGCAAAAGGTACTATCATATCTACAAAAAAACCTTCCTTTGCAATTAGTGAAAACATGTTTAGGATTCTACGGAAGAACTTATAACTAAATTTGTAGGTTAACCTCATCAAGCCTCATGTTCTTCATTGAGTCTCATGTTCTGTTCAAGAACCTCCGTGACGATAATACAATACTGCCCGGTAGATGGCAGCAACATGAAGAAAGCAAATAAGCACTACAAGGAGATCATCCAGGAGACCAACTATTCCCAAAATTCCTGTAAATTAAAATCCATAGCTGATTGCATTATTTTAATGTTATTCACCAAAACTAGTCAACCAAAGCAATGCAAGAAAACAAAATATAAATAAGTAAATAGATCAAAGCTATCAGTAACCTTCTGGAATAAGGTCTACAGGGCTGATGATGTAGATGGCACTTAGTACCACCTGCAAACAAGAAATAAATAAGAATCTTGCTGTGGAAATGAGACTAGAATCCCAAACAACAAATCAAGTAGTGCATAAAAAACTTAATTTGGTCAATCGAAGAAGACTAGTGCTTTAGTCTAAAGAGTTGCATAAAACAGCTAATACAGTAACAGTTTCTACTAGCAAACTAACCAAACTATAAACCAGTCAAAGAATGCAAAACATAACAGAAAAACTGAATACTAAGTTGCTTCGTGAGTCTATATTGGATATGCAGCCCACAAAAATAATTGTTCTTAATAGACTAGATTATGTCATTGTCACATTTCATGGATTAGAACATAGAGCAGCAGTCCTCCTTCGACACTGAATAACAGCAAACAGAAAGTATGTTAGGGGACGAATTCTCAATGAAAGGCTAAAGAAAACCCATACCAATTAAATTAAGCCAGCATCCAAGTTTCCATAAAATTATATCATTGCTCTAGGAAGTCATGACTTCTCATTCTAACAATCTTCTGCTCGATCATTATACCATGTCTTTCTTGAGTTGAGCTCTAGTGTCTAAAACAGTATTCTTGTTAACAGGAATATATTATATTAGATGTTGAAGAACTAAGCAACAATTTTCTAGCATTCATTACATGCCTTCTCAAATACTCAAGACATGAAGGTGTGGAATACTTCAAATTCACAAGTATGAGAGCCACCACACGCTGTATGTTGAATCTATTAAGAGTTCGATCTCAGTCCCTTTTGAACAGATAGATTAATTTTAGGTTAATTTAAAAAAAAGGCTCATAGTATATTCCTAAAAGATGACAGAACATCAAGCTGAAAGGAAAAAACAAATAGATAGAAGCATTCTTATGTTCACCATCCATGCATGAGTTTCAAAACCACAATGCAAGAATAAGAAACAGACAGTTGCTGATTCACTTAACTGAAATATAGACACGTGCCCTGATGACCAAAGGAAGAGACCTTTGGGGATCCATTATTTCTCGCAACAACCTCCGGAGAAGAAATGGAAGGTCTTGCATTCTCTGAAGATAAGAGAATTCATCTTTTTAAAACTCATAGCAGATATGATTATAAATACTGAAACAGATAAAAATTATAGAGTATGTCATCAACTAATACTTTTTAATCATCATGTCTAGCTTTCTTACGATTAAGAAAAATGAGTGAAAGCTTCATATGAAGATCAGAACGACAAAGAGGCCGTTGTTCATGTAGTTGGCACCTACAAATCTATAGAACCCAGTGGAACTTCTTAGTAAATCAATTAAGCAATAACTACACCTAAGGCATAGGTATCAGACCTTACTGTTCCCCATCAACAGAATAACTGCTTTAATCTTACTAACATTACCAAGTAATTTTTTAGAGAACTCTATCTCACGTTTTAAGTTCTATATACAAGTAGATCTCCTAAAACTGTATAGTTTTCTGTGATTTTAGCTGAGAAATCAGAAATCATACGATATCACGTTCTGTGACATAAGGAAGAAAACACCTAAATGCATCTATGAGAAGAAAAAGGTTTCCTATCAGTGGAAAATGAGAAAAAACTGTGACAAAGTAGCACAACCATATAGGCCACAAAGTAAAGCAACTATTCTTCTTCTCATATTCTTTCTCTAAAGCTAGGAAGTAGAGCAACTACTATCAACAGAGAAACAGTGTGGCAGCTGAGATTGCAGCATGGAAAAAGGAAGGGAGGACAGACAAAAATTTGGAAGGCGCAGTGAGAAGGTAATAACACCGAATCTAAGGACCAAATTCCGAATAACTGTTGGGGAAAAAAATCCTCTTAAACTTCCACAAGAAAGACATGCATTCCATAACAAAAATCAATATCTGTCCTTTGTTTTGGCTGTTGCCTTTTGATTGTGATTAGAATAAGGTTGCATTGTTTAAGGCGATATTAGTTGCAAGGAACAATTTATTATATACAAGACACTGAGACACTTAAATCTACATGCCTGAATGAGACCACTGGTATTTCCAGCAAAAAGATGATTGTATCTTTCAATTTTTCGAAGAACCTCAGCAGCATCAGGATCACTGCGCTCCCTTAATGAAGCTTCACCAGGAACCAGCAATGTAATCTGCCGACGACACAGTGGACATTTACATGGCTGGAGTACGGATCCATGATGCCAAACAAGCATAATACAATCACCTAAAATACCAAGTGAAAAAAAATTGCATTACCTGCATGTTTAATCTTAACAATCTAGAAACCAGAGATTAGAAAGAGAGAACCCATATATCATTTCAACAAAAGAAAATAGATAAAAATATGCATTTTGACCACATAACTGGACAAAGATTCCTTCTTCAAGTATAATTTTATGCTTTTATATGATAACATTATTGTCAAGGAATCCTGCGTTGTAAAACATCTGGTTCTTGCAAAAATGAAACACAAGAAAATGTTGATTGAATGCAATTCCTATTATGAGCACAAGATTTAACAGAAAACCAATGTCATCGAACTAAATATGTTCCTATGAACAACTTGTGCAAATCATAAACTCAAAATTAAGCATTATCACAATAAACCAAATGCCTCAAAGTTAATTTAAATTAAATGGGTACTAATAGTTGATTACTAATGTTAAGATAAACTTTTCAATCAATTCCTTTTCCTGGTTCAACTCCTTAAGCTCAAAAGCCATCATAGACACAAATTGTTATTATTAAATGATAATTTAGCAAACAAAAGAAAACCCATGAAAGATAATCATTTATCATTCATGAATACCTTCAAAATCTTCTTCCTTGTTAAAAAAAGAAAGAAAGAAAAACTCACATTGGATTCTTGTTTTTAAGCTAATTCGGAAAGAAAACGGAAGTGTAGATGAGAAAATGGAGAAGAAACTGACCACAAAACCAATGAGAGCAATTGGCCTGGCAAGCAATGTTGAAATGTCCATGGCATATGGAGCAAAAATCATTCACCGGAGGTCCATCCATTGCTTCCTTCTCTGTTTGTTTCGTTCTTCTTTCTTTGCTTAACACTTAGATTTTTCGATTTCCACCGTCTTTCGTTTTGGGAAACTAAAAATGTTGACGAAGCAGATTTCTACGTTTTTTAATAAATAATAATAATAATAATAATAATCCAACAACGGCCTCAGTCTATAAATTCCCGTTCCATTTATCTATGTTTTTCACGAACAGAGGAGCAGGCAATAATTTATATTGTTAGGTTTATGGGAAAATGGTCGTATGGTATGGTAGTAAATCAGGGAAAGGAGCGGCTAAGACGGTAAAAAGAAAATGAGAGTGGCAAAATACAGTTTGGGACCTATAGTTTTTATAATGTTACAAATTGATTCCTATAATTTAAACATGAAGGGAAATATAGTTTGCCAGGCGTAAAAGAAATACATGTAAACATTGGTAAACTGTCTCCTAGAAAAATAAATAAACTTAGCCATGAATTAAACAATTTTCTTATATAATATTAAGATGAAAAAACATTTTATCTATTTGAATTAACTTGAATTGACATGTGAAACTCATGAGAATAACTTTAAAAAATATTTAAAAAACTTAATCTTGAATTTACTTAATATTAAAGAATAAAATTAGCAAAACACAACATTTAATTAAAAAAAAACTTCAATGAACTTGAGTCAACCAAACAAACTCGTGACACAAGTAACAGATGTTATCAAATTAAATAAATCTTATACCTCAAAGATTATTTTTTATTTAGTTACACGATAATAAAGTATATTATAATTTTTTTGTATGAATTATTTTCTAAAAAAAAGACAAGATAGATGCATGGGAGAGATAGCAAAAATAGATCATTGATAACAAATTATAAAATTGTATTTGTTTAGATTTGAGTTAAATAAAAAAAATAGATAATTGATAATAAATTGTGAAATTGCATTTTAAAAAAATTGAGGGATAAAAAAATCATAAAAAAAACATTAACTCGAATATTTTAAGTTAACTCATTAAATCTGCGATGTAGTTTATGAATTCAATTGAATTCAATGATCTTTTTATTAATTTTAAAAAAAAAATTAAAATGAGCCTAGATATGTTGACCTAATGGCCCAACTTCTTTGAGCTTTTAAAAAATAACATAAACATGTGAGCCTTCTAGTCTAGTTTGCATATCTAGACTTACTTAGATTTGCTTGTTTTCTTTTGTTTTAAAAAAATCAAACAACTTGTTTTTTACCTTAATTTTTTTAAAAAAAATAAGAAATGATTAAACCCTTTTTTTGCCTCAAAATTATTCCTATAGATAGATGTATCCCCTCGGACAAAGAGAAGAAAAAAATACATAGGTGAAAACTCTTCTTATGAAATAAAACTTAATAACATTAATATTGACTATTTTATAGTCAAAATCATTGAAATTTATGAATTTCTCTCTTTACATCATAATCTAGCAAGTTTCTCTCCTTTCTTGTAAAAAATCACTAAAGTTTAGTACTAAAATTAAATTTTTTAAAAATAAAAGCACTAATTATCTAATAACTAAAGAAAATAAAAGACTAAAATAAAATTTGAAATTGACACTATTTTACCTATTATTTTTATATTAGTCATCTAGCTATTGATTAAACCCTTTTTTTCTTAAACAATAATGCTAATTAGAGTTAAAAAGAGCTCAATATATATAAAAGAGAATCAAATTGAATTTTTTTTTTATAATGATTTATAAGAGTGTGAATAATTTTTACGGTTAAAAGGCCACTTGGTTTATTTTTGTTAATAACTACACCATAAGGAAATTTTGATGATTATACAAGACACCAAAGCACAAAGACAAATGGATTTTTTTTATCACGTAAAAATGGATTTTAAACCTGATAAATTTTTCTGACAATAATGTCAAAATTACAATTATATTTCTATCAATTCCACCAATAAATTTACGTAAAAACGATTTTCGTCAACCTCTGTCCTAGTTTGTAAGCTTTTGGGTAAATTGTATTAAACTTTAGGTATAATTGATCGTTTCAATTTTTGAATATATTTTAAAAATTAACTATTAAATTTAAAAAAAATATATTTTTTTTCAAAAAAAATTCAATTTTTTTCAAGAAAAAAAATTTTCTATATTTTTTTAAATAAAATATGAGTTCTTTAATAAGTATAATAATTAGAAATCCTTCTAAGATGTTTAATGTATTTTCTCAATAAAAAATAAAATTTTATTTTTTTTATTTATTGACATTTATAAAAACAATAGCAAAAATAATAATTTTCAAAATTTTAAGAAAATTCAAAAAATACAATTTTCAAAAATATTTAAAAAATTAAAATATAAAATATAAAAAATTTGAACAATTAAAATTTAAAAGAAATGTTTGGAAGATAAAGATCTCGTTAGGAATGCCGTGGAGGCGATGACGAAGACATGGTTGGCTCGCTGAAAAAATAGTGCTTTTATGAGAAATTTTTATTTCATTGAATTTTTATATCAAATTTATTTTTATTATTTATTTTTATTTTTTATTTTTTATCTATTTTTTTTTTATTTTATCCCTTGATATTTAGATAATTAAAAAAAATATGTTTGTCTTTAATGGATAATACCAGTCTCATGATTGCACTAATTTTAAAGATTATCCCGATTAGATTTTAGTCTTTTTAAGATTTTTTTTTAAATTAATATTTTTTTTAATTAAATTATAAGTTAGTTGAGTTAATAATTTGTGTTAAATCATGAGTTAGTTGAGTTAATATTTTTATTTTATATCTTAAATTATGAGTTAGTTGAGTTAATATTGGTTAACTCGTGTTTATTTTACGTGTTTTTAATTAATTATTTTTAATTTTTTTATATTTAGTTTGATTAAGAATTAATCTTAATTATTTTATTTAATTTATTTTATACGAAATTATCTTCACATCATTATTAAATTATGACTCAATTCTTGCTTTTTTATTCTTTTTCAAATTGCTTTATTTTTTGTGGCAACTTGTAAATTTCATTCAGGCGAGTAAACTGCGAATAGTTTCTTAATATAATGGCACGACAAAATTACAAGAAAAAAAGTTTTGTTAATGAAGTCATATGCCATCTAAAGACAAGCAATCCCTGTTTTGGATGAGCCATTCTTTTGAAAAGCTCTACGCATGTATCATTCCATTTTTTGGGGTGGGGATCACTGGGAAAGTTTGAAACCTGATGCTTGTCGATTATTTTTTGCAAGCATATAATTAAAACGGATATTTATCTTCAAATTTAATAGCTTAGCATGGCAGTTTCTGATTCCTCTTGTCTAATTCAATTCTTGTTTTCCCAACGTACCAAGTAAATTTAGTTTTCGTTTTCCCCATCTTTTGTGATCATCTTGCTTCTTCCTTCATCTTATCAATTCTTTTCACTTCTTTTCTTCATTATGATTCTAATTTGCAGTCAGAGCCTTGTCTGAAAGGTGAAATCGTACCAGTGCAGGATAGGGTTATTGACATTGCAAGTGAAATCAGCTCTAAAGTTATACCAGTGAAGGAGGCTCTTCACAGCTTGAGTAGTTTGGACATCAAACTGAAGGTACTACTACTCCCTTTCACACCTCTGGTTGTGCAGGTGAATGTTCTCATCAAGAAAATTCCCAATTTGAATTCACATATTAGATCAACAAGTATCGAGTCCAAAGATAAAAGCACAAAGGGAAAAAATCCAGCTCTCATGTCTTCTGATCAGTGAATGATGAACTTCTTACAAAAGAATACACAAAACAAGTAAACCAGAGACAAATACTTAATTCAACTAAGCTCGAATATCAAACTAGCCAAGGCTGCAGTCACCTCAGGCCAAGTTTTCTCTGAGCTTCTATGATACTAGATCTTAGATGTTCCTTTCGTAAGAAGTGGCTGGCTGCACTGGAAATTCGTTAGTAGAAGAGCCAGACATCTGTTTACCAACATTGGAAAGAAGGTAAAAGAACATGTGTACTGTCATTTTCTTTGCTAGTTTTTTCTATCATGACTGGAAATTACAAGGCTGAAGAATGTGCTTGACCATTGCTAATACTGTTGGCATACATATAAATGGTGGGATAAATCAGATAGTCATAGTTTCGTCCCATCAAGGCATTATTGGTTTGAGTTGAGTGAAATAATTTTCTCCTCTGACTGTTGAAAAATGAAATACTTTCACACGCTAACCTTCCACATCTCATACGGGAAACTATCTTTCAAGGCAGATTGAGGATTTGTTGAATTGACTTGTCAGATTATCATGTGATTGAAATAGCAGCTGTCATATAATATTCGCACATTATTTACTGTTGTATCATGTTACCACCAGTTTATATGGGAGTTGGCTGCTCATTTGTTTCATGTCAATAGGCTTCCAATGCTGAATTCTTGCAAACCTGTATCGCGAACTCTCTAACATGGGCTGAGAAGGAACCATCCCTGGAATGTGATCAAGCTTTTATCCCATCTCCAGCTGAGCGGATATCATTTGCGGCATTCCAACCTATTAGAAGCAAGTGTTTCATTGTCCTTTATTCTTAACATGAAGAAAAAAATTTCCTTAGAAAGCTTCAGTATTTTGTTGTGGTAATCATTCTAATAGTTGGAATTACATGAAATACTCTTGTGATGAAAAATTGATCTGGCAGTAATCTGCATGTTGCTGTTTTTCCAACAGGATCTTCTGCACAATCAGAAAAACTCAAGTTGCAGCAACAGAAGTTAAGAGCAATGGATCATCTGAAAGACACGCTACAAAGACTGGACAATTCACTAGAATTAGTTAATGAGAATATCTCCATGGTAGCAGCCAAGCTTGCTATTTAATCATTAGAGATGCAGTGGGCTTTAAGTTCCCTTTGATGCACAGTTCATGAGCTATTTTATTAATACTTTTAGCTGTATTTTTCTTCGTTTTGTTTCATATCCTCTCTTATTACTGCATTTTTATCTTCTCAAAGGAGAAATCTTAAATAGTTATAATTTTTATGTAGCAAATTATCATTGTCAATAATATTGTTAGCTAAAGCTATATTGTAAACGAAACTAACACAAGCCCTCGAATGAGAGGATATTTGTATTAATAAATTATATGGGAGGATCATATCATTGATTTCTTTCGATATTTTTCAGTTTTTCGTTTTTAAATGAGAAGGCAGGAAGTTTACAAGATGAATTCATCAGTATATTGGTATTGACCTGTAAAAATTGCGGGCACTTTCTAGTTCTTAAAACCAAAAGAAAAAAGGAAAGCCAAAAAGGAAAATATGAGGCCTGGAATTGTTTGCAGAAAGCTCCAAAAAACAAAAAGAAATATCTGACCTGAAAAGGAAGCAACTAGGATGATTTTTTCATATCATGAAGTTTTGCAACATTCTGTTTCTCTTTTCTTCATCTGTTCTCTAATAAAGAAAGACGGGAGAGCCACTGACATGGGATTTGTCTCAATCTCCTCCTTTGCATTCTCAATCACCACCACCACGGGCACCACCAGAAAGCCATCTCTCCATCACCACTACAGCCACAGCAACCGGCTTCACTTCCTTACAAAGTGTTCTCCTCTTCTTCCTGTACGTTCATTCTCTCTTTTTCAAGTGCTCTTTCTTTAACTAAGAACGCATGCCCTACTATTTACACATATCACGCATACAATAACTGAATCAAGCTACCAGATAACAGGTTTTTGATTATTTGGCACTATGAATGTTGTATTTCGGTAGAGCTTAACATATTTTGTTGAGCTTTAGCAAAAATGTTAAAATTGAAGTTGTTTCATGTTGGAACAATACAACTTTCTGACTCTAAAGCTTCAGTTTATGCTCAGAGAAAATGCAGTGTAAACCTTTTGAGATCATGTAGAGGGAACACTGCCTGCAGAGCTTCTTCCAGCCTATTGAAAATCGAAGATGATATAGATGATGAAGCTTGCGAGTTAGTCAGTGGATTGGAAATTTCAATAGGGGAAGGTGATGATAGCATCGATGCTTATCTGTTAAAGGCAATGAAGAATAATAATGGAACTGGTATATTGCTCTTGTCTGATATTTTTGGGCTCGAAGATTCATCTACAAGAGACTTTGCGTATCGTGTCGCCTGTAATGGCTACAAGTAAGTTGCTTTACCTTGAATTGACAGCTAATTTCCTGATAATGTCGATATTCCTGTCATGTAGCAAACACAATTTACTGATGTTTTTCCTCTGATAGTCACAGACATGACATCAATCACATGTTAGCAATTGCAATACCTATGTCTGGGTCACGGTTAGAATTCATTTTCATCACAAGTTGCAACTGACTCCTTGAAGCTTCCGTAACATGTGTTTATTTATTTGGATTGAAGCGTTCTAGTTCCAGACTTGTTTCGTGGGGATCCGTGGACGAAAGACCAGCCGATGACTTTGTTGGAACAATGGATCACAAAACAGGAACCACAGAGGGTCGCAAAAGACATCGATACATCAGCAAAATGGATGGTTGATGAATTTTTAGCTGCAGGAATCTCGAAGAAGCTTGGCATAATTGGATTTTGCTTCGGAGGAGGCCGAGTGATAGATGCGTTATCCAGAGACCAGGGAGCATTGTTTGGCGCTGGGGTCTCCTTCTATGGTACAAGGATGAACCCATCTTTAGCCTCCTCCATAAAGGTTCCTGTGTTGTTTATTTCAGGAGATAATGACCCTCTATGCACAGTCAGTGTCTTGAAAGATTTTGAAAAGAACATTGGCCAGGGATCAAAGGTGGTGATTTTTGAGGGAAGAGGTCATGGTTTTGCCCATCGACCAAACTGTCCTGAAGAAGACAAAGATGCAGATGAGGCTTTTACAATCATTAGAAAATGGCTGCATGATGGTTTGGTTATACATAACTGATAGCAAGTTCATGAATGTCCATTGTGTATTCACTGTACTCATGACTGCTGGTGCAAAATCTTCCGGTGCTATGTGATGGTGTTTCATCATTACATGTACATGATGGCCGATGATTTCTTGGTGTTACTCGTATAGCAGGCTGCTGCTAGAACTTCCAGTGTCTAACAGACTAGATGCCCTGTCTACTTTGTCCAAGTACAGGAGTAGTTTTTGCACGAAGTTTAGTGTAAGCTAGAATGCCATCCAGGAACAACAGTAGCTTGAGCAGCTCCTGGTTCCATTCCCTCTTTGCATGTCATCACGAGTGCATTCCAAATATTTTGAACTATTTCCCTGGCGTAAGCTATAGTACCATAGTGATAGTATCCATGTAATTCATCATCAAAGATTTACGTTGGACTTTGTTATCATTCACGGGTGCTTTTTGTCTGGCGGCTGCATTTTGGTCTCGTGGCCACTGATGCCTGTGATTCTTTATTCTGTAACGAGCACCAACTAACATTCAAATGACCAGCCAAATTGTTTTCTGAGGACAGGACACCACGAACCTAATATAAGGATATCAAATGCTAGGACAACATCTATCAAGATAGAAAACCTTTGACCTGTTTTCTACCATCTCAGGATAGAATCCCATCTTCTATACAAACCTGACCGCATCTATTCTCTTGGAAATATGTCTCCATCAACTTCTGAGTGTGCCTTTGGATAGAATCTGCACCTTCTTCGCAGGAAATGGTTTTTCTCCTGTGTTTCTTTTAACGTTGCTTTTTTCCTGTTTTTTCTTCCTTTTCTGACAAAGTAGCAGCACAACATAGAAATTCACCCATATGCCAAACAGTTGCCAGCAACTTAGCTTTCATCTTTAGAGTTAAGCTTATGTTCATGATCATTCGCCTTAATCAGCGTCACTAGCAATTAGCATTTATGACGGGGGAGTCGTAGACAAACCATGGTAGAAACGCTGTTTACCAAGCTCAAAATCTTGTCCTTCAGTGCGAATGAGTGAAGTTAATTTTCTTTGATCATAATAAGAATTTCACTGAACTAGTAACATGAACACCCCGATCGCTCGGACAATACGCCATTCCTAATAATGCAATCATATCTGGCAGTTGCAAGCAGTTCTCAACACATTGGTGCTTGGGTTTTTTAGATCCTGGGGCTCGAAGAGTACAATATGTATGACAACACAGATTGTGATGAAGGGAGAAGGGGGGAGAGGGGGGAGAGGGGGAATCAGATGCAAATTACACATCCTGAGTAACCAAAAAGACGTGTCCTGCTACCTCCCAACAAGCAAGTCACAGTATGACAGAAGAGATCCTACATTACAGCGTGACTGAAAGTAAATTGCATCAGGCAACAGTTTTCTGTAAGATTTTACCTTTTTTTGAAAAAAATAAAATAACTTTGCATATAAGATCTCCACCTTATGGTTTCACTTGAGTCTATTATTTCTTTCGTTTTCTTGGTATTAAAACTTTACCCTGATAGAATTACAGGACAGAAGGTAACAATCTATTGGAAATTTGGAGTACATTAACAGTGTAGCCATCAAGGGAAATGTTCATTCTACAATTTAAAAAGCCACCCGGGAAAAAGGACAACAGCAATCTCATTTTAAGAAAATTCTGATCTGTAACCAGGCAACTTGAGGATCGCTTCATATAACATTTCTCAGTCCTGGCCATCCTGGAAACAAAAGAGCACCACATAAGCAGTCTCTTCATGCAGATTCTTATGATAAACATAAACATGATTTGAAAAAAAAATCACAAGTAAAGATCCAACAGATCTTATAGATCACAATTTCACAATGCAATAATCCACTGAAGTCACCAGGCTCCCTTCAGTTGGTGCATAAACATAAAAAAATTCACCCAATTCAGATTCTTCATCATTATTATTGAGCTGGCCGTAGGAATTTTTACAAGGAATTGTAAGAAATCAACAAAACTCCAGTTAAATTATATTTTTCACAATAAATATATAACATTATTCTAACCTAACCAAATTCAATTCCAAAAGATCATGAATGTCTGAACAATGTAGTCGACGTACAGCTGCATGAGATCATACTAGAAATAAATGGCTATAATATCATTTCAGAAAACTAAATCAAATGCATAGAACTTATGACCTCATTAGTGAGCATGAACAAAGTCACTCAATGCTATGCACAATATTAGTCTAAATTGATATGCAAACATTTTGGTGGAGATTGGATCAGCTGATTAAATTAAATTTACATCTTTGTCATAATTCTTGAAAAAGTTTTGCTGCCATTTGTACTGAGACTAAGGTTATCAAGATAAAGTAGGCAGAATGAGTGCAACACACAATGTTAAACTGAGCAACCTGCAAAATTCATATCATAACAGCCAACCGTGAGAAAAAAATGAGAGACAGTGCCTGAAGGTCTTGGCACAATATACTTATGGTGGCCATAAGGAAAACCCACACACGCAAAATGAATATTAAGAAAATCCTGCCTGTGTCAAAACTAGATTAAAAGCTATACAGATATGACATGCTAACATACCATGTGCCATCATGCTTCTAGATGGGAATTGTGTAGTAGTGTCAGTAGAGAAGAGGCCAAACACACAACAAAATTAAGGGATCATGTGAAATATTAAGAAAAAATTCTTCCAATTTTCATAAATAGATAAATTATAACATCACCCTGTTCAATCTTCTTTTTTTTTCCTTTATCATTATAACAGAAAAAATTTCAAATCATCTTTGTATTGTTATTTTATAACTAATCACTTGATTCAAGGACCTTTCACACCAGGAAAAGTAACTCATGGAGAATAATATATAACAGTATGTTCACAAAATATACATCAAAGACTACAAAAGTATCAGTGAAAGAAGCACAAAAAGGAGTGGAAATATTTTATTTATGGAAATATTTTTTGTTATCATCAGCATACCTGAGAAGCAGGAACACTGGGAGTATTCAGAGGTGTTAACTCCTTGTGAGCACTTGATGTTTTCTTGGGACATTCCATCTGTGCAGGTGATCCCTGAAAAATACGAGAACAGTCCGTGTATGCAGACCCAATGCCTACTCCAGCACCGAAAGCCACAGATGCCCAACGAGACACAGGGGACCCTATTTAAAAAAAAAATGATCACAATAATCAATTTGAATCCTCGATAAAGGGAAAAAACATGCAGTGACCAGTCAACAAAACATAAGAGTTGAACTGTCATTGCAATAGAACACGTTTTCGCATCAAGCATTAAATGTGAGGCGTTTAATTACCAAACTATCCAAACCATTCAGATACTCAGAACTTAAAGATGCATCACCGCGGAAAGGTTTTGCTGTTTACATTTTAGGGATTCTTTTAGATAAATGCAAGGTTGATCATTGGAAATTTTAAGGAGTAAGGAACAAAACACAGTACCCCCACAAATTTACCATTAAGAAAATCATCAATTTCACAAAACTCAACACACGGGTCATTCAAAGCATAGAGAGAGAGAGAGAGAGAGCAAATTTCAATTAGAGCATTGAATTATCCATGAAAAAATGCAGAAAATGGAAGCCACTTTCATTAAAATCCAAAGAGAGAATCTGGGTTATCTACTAAAATAACAGCATTGAAGAATTTTGGGTTCTCGACTAAAATAGCAGCATTGGAGAATTTGGGCAAAGAAAATATCATCATGGCTGTGAATTAGCACGAAAATCAAGACTGAACACAAAGCAATTAAGGTGGCAGTAACAAATATCTGAGAAATAAACTAAGAAAAAGGAATATATATTCATTAATTAAAAATAACGAAAGAAGAAAAAGGGAGAGACTGACTGAAGAGGAGAAGACCGCCAAAGGCACCGGCCAAGGAAGAGTAAACGAAGCGACGGACAGACAGATCGAGACACGCGTCCCATTTAGCATTCACGTCGGTTTTCCCTGCCATTGATTTTATTTCTATCGCTTCTTCTTCGATTTTGAGTTGAAGGGAACCAGCCAAGGGTTTTCCTTTATGCCTTTCTTTCTCTCTTTCCTTGCTTCTCGCCTGAAAATACCTTGTCTCTTCTTTTTGGGAAGCCCTCCTCTTCTATTAATTAATTAATTAACATACGAAAATCACAGTTTGATTATAACAGTGAAATTATATTTTTATCTCTAAAAAATCCATTTGAACCGGCACATGGGGTAGATTTATATTTTCACGCCATTCATTTATCATTTTATAATTATTAAAGGATATTTTTATCTTTTTATAAACTTTTTCATAATAAATTTATTTTAGTACCATCAAAAACAAAATTTCACTCGTATTTTTTACTTTTGACTTTTTCTAAGTGCAGTGCAATGACACTATCACTCTTAAAATAAAAAATTTCAAAACATCGTTTAAAAAAACAATTCATCATTTCAAGATTGGTTGGTTTTTTAGTAATAATTATTTGATCTTAAATAATTTTTTTAATATATAAAAAATAAAATGGCATTGATTTATGGCAGTTATTTAACTATTTTTAAACTACGTGTATAATTAATTTTGATTATAAAAAAAATTTGTTATATTATATTGTATGATGCATCAAAATGTTTTTTTAGAGACTATATATATGGTAATGTTGGTTTGATTTTTTTTTCCTTAGTTTTTCTCTTATCTCTCTTGATTTGTGCATTCACCATGAAAAAAATCACAACAACCCTTAAACTTCTTTTCCCTTTAAATTTAGTCTTTATTTTATTTGTTTTATTTTGAAAAATTACTTCAAATGAAAAGTTTTTCAATTTTATCCTTCATTGGTTCATATTTTTTTGGTTATTTTTTTGTTTGATATTATTTATTAATTTTATTTATTTCTTGTGATTTTATCCTTATTTTTTTATGTTTGATCCTCATTCTTTTATTGTTATTTTTTTTCCAATTATATCTTTCAAAATTAAATTGGTTTAAGGTTGGTCTTCTTGGTTTAGCCATGGTTTACAGTTTTTAAAGACTAACCCTGGTTAAGATGATTTTTTTTCTTGTTTGCTTGGTTTTTCATGTTATTAAATTGAGGTTTTTTTTCTTTAGCCCAATTTAGGATTTTACAAGTTGTAATTTTTAAAGACTAACTCTAGTTTAAAGAACTTTTTTTGGTTTGCTCGATTTTTCATATTATTAAATTGATGTTGTTTATATATATATATATATACATAAAAACTTAAAATTTGTACTACCTCAGGGTGTTACGGTAATCACTAATATAGGTTTACTCAAGTTTTTTTTCACATTTTACTTTTAATATTTAATTCGTTGTAATTGAGCTTTCCATTTTGTTTCATTGTGGATTCCATGATTTTATTATTATCTTATACCTATGTTGTGACTTTCACAGGATAACTGTGGTTTATCCAAGTCAATCAAGTATCCTATTGTTTCATTATCGTGTATAGTTATCTTTTTAAAAAATTATTGTGCAGTGCATTATCATTTAAGTATTTAAAAAATATTTCGGTTAATATTAATCAAATTTTTAACTTTCTAATATTTTTATAATTTTTGTAGGTTGAAAAACAAAATTCAACCCATGGCATAGCAATAGCCAAGAAAAACTAGTTGATTCTATAATATGTTTATGATGGTATAAAATGACAAACATTTTAATTTAGATATCTTAGGTTTTACATGGTATTGATTTTTTATAAGCACACCTTGTAGTTTTAACTAGCTATTTAACTATAATTAGATGAGATTTTTTAATAAAAAAATTCAATACACAAACTTTTAAGATATTATTTTTACATTAAAAAAATCATAAATGTAAACCAAAAGGTCAATACATGCATCTAATTAAATAAATTAAAAATCACATGTGTAAATAAATAAAAAAACAAATCATAAACAATAACTAAAAATAAAACTGAAAAAAAAAACATTGAAAAATAAATAGATTAAGATATTTAATCTCGTAACACAGATTATTTATCTAATTGTGTTTAATAAACTTACTTATTAAATTTATTTTTTATTAAATCAAATGATAATAAAAAAAGACACACTCATAAAACAAATTAAATAAAAGGAAAGGAAAACGATATTATGCAATGGTGCACATAGTATAAATATTATTTAAAAATTATTTTTTATTTTTAAAAATAAAATTCATCTATATAAAATAAAAATAATCATTAATGAATGAAAATAATCTCTTCAAAAACTAAACACGAACAAAAAATACCTTTATTTATAAAAGGTTAAATAAGAAAAATAAAAAAAATCACATAGGCTATTAATTAAAATATAAATTAAAAATTATTAAAAAACATATAAAAAGGGATATCAATTAAAAATAAAAAAGTAAAATTATATATATATATATATTAAATATAATGGAGTGAATAACATGTTGTCACCTCAAATATTTTTTTTAATAAATCAGAGCACACGTTGTCTCATTTTCCTAGATTTTGCCCATTGTGATGCATAAAAAATTAGGTTATTTTTTTGTTTAGAAATTCATTTTTCAACCTATTTTTTACTAAAACACATAGAAAAGAGCCTAAACACTTGACAAAACTTACAAATAGCTTTAAAAAAAAAAACTCAAAATCAACCTGATATAAAAAATCTTTTTAAACTTAAATTTGATTTTTTAGACAACTTTAAAATAAAAAAACACATACATGAAACTTTCTTCAAACTCATTAATACTAAAATCAATTATTTTAATAATTAAAATTGATATTAATATTGATTTTCTCTCTTTACCTCGTGTATTTAGCAATTTCTCTCTTTCTCTTTCTCTTCTTTTTCAAGCTAAAGATTAAAAAAGTTGTTAAAATAAATTTTTATATCAAAATTAAAATATTTAGAAACTAAATAGGTACAATCTAAAAAATAGAAAGCTAAATTAAATTTTTTATTAAAACTTTGAGACCATCATCTATTTATGATGTCTTTTCTACTTTGATGTTTTTTTTTTCAACTTTATTTTTAATCATCAAGTTTGATTCAATTATTTTTTAATTTAACTCCAAAAAAGCACAATATTTTACCCGATTTATGCAATAGTTTTTATATTGAATATTGAATGTGAATCCAATATTTATTATTAACGTAAGATTTGGGCTTTGGATGGCACATTTAAGAAAACAAAGGTGTACTTGGTTTGTGAAAAATGGAAGTGAAATGAACCCTTATGTCTTCATAGAGTGTTTGAGAAATGGGTCTAAGACCAACTCTACATGTGTAATTTTGTTGTAATTTTTGTGATTATAATTTAAAAAAATATTTTTTAAACAAATATTTTTAATTATTAGTTTAGAAAATAGATTTTAAAATATATGTTTTAGTTAAAACTATTATAAAGATAAAAAAAATATGTAAAATAAATAAAAAGCATGTTTTCAATTATTTTAACTTTTACAAAAATAAGATTTAAAATACAATTATATACCTGTTAAATTAAAGCACAAGGACTGGGGTCCTAAAAAACAGCTTTGAAACTATCCCCGTTAAATTCGTAAGTAAATGTAGTAATTCTTTTATATCTACAATTTAAAAACGTTGTTCAAAAACCATTTCATAAAAACTTGATTTTTTATTTAAAATTATATTTTTAAATTGTTTTGATATATTATTTTCAATTTAAAAATAAAAAATAATATTATTTTAATATATTTTCAAATACAAATTATTTTAAAAAATAATCTTTATCACAGTATTAAATAATATAAAATAATCTTTAATCATCTACCTTGTTTATATCTTGGACACCTTTTTTTTTTCTTTTCTTTTATTAAGAGTAATAAATAAATTTTGAATAAACATGAGGGGGATTTTTTTTATTAAAAAAAACGCTAAGATCAACACCAAAAAACAAAAACATTGAGAAGCAGGGAAACATTTGTTGGGTAAATTAAGGCATAAGAAATATAAAATATAACAATAACTTCGATCAAAGGAATAAATATTTATATTCCTATTTGCATTTTTCCCTTCTAGTACATGAATTAAACACCTGCATATTTAGCTGATTATCAAAGAAGTCAGAGAATACATGCTTCTCTCAAAACTACTTTTTACATGATTTTTTGAGATAATAAATTTGTTTTTTCTAAAATAAAATTGTTTCTCAAATGCTTCTACTTTTTAAAAACTCTTATAATTTTGAAAATAGTAGAATAAAATGGAAACATAATAAAATAAAAATAGAAAAATAGATATCTGCATATATACACATGAAATTTTGTATCATGACATTTATATAAATGTTTTTAATGTGTTTAATTGAAATAAATAAAATAAAAATAAAAAGCATTGATAAAAATAATTAAAAAAAATTAAATATAATTTCGTCTTCAACAAGAAGAAGAGAATGAATTTTTTTAAAAGAAACCAACAATTATATATTAGTTCTATTGATTGTATGTTAATTATCATAACATTATTGCCTCTATTACCATTAATGATGGTGGTAACATTTTTTTTTCAAAAACTATATTATTATTATTATTATTATATTACCACTCTTTTACCTTCTTTATGGTGGTGGTGATTTTTTTTAAAAAATACATTATTATATTAAATATTATCATTATCCTCACATCTACTTTGTTTTCTTTGTTATTATTATCATAATTATTTTTTTATTTTTACTACTATTTATTTTAATAAAATTGTTTTTTCAACTATTATTTATTTTCATTTTAAAAGCAAAGTATTGCAAATTTTAATTTTGATTTTTTTATTACTATTCCAAACATAATATTAAATTTAAAGTTAATTCTCATTCCAAATGTTTGATTCTTATAAGCTTGCTTGCTATATTTAAAGTTGTACACTGATATAACTTATGGTTAGGTCTTCAGTTAAACATGATAGAAATTTAGTTGGGAGTTTGGGTTTGAAGCAAAGACCATTTGTTCAAGTGAAAAGTTTTTTCTTGGATTTTTCTTGTATTTCATTCGGTCATAATAGGCTTTCATTTTAGAATGTATTCAACTAAATTATGTTTATTGATGTTGATGAGTTTGACCTAATTATAAAAAAATTGATTTTAGATGAATATGATTTCGATCTTGTAAATGTACATGGGCTTGGGTTCCATAGAATCCAAGGTGATTGAAATTAATTAGGGCGTTGGAGTTTTTTTTCTAAAAGAATTTGTAAAAATTCCTAGTTAAGTTTGAGTTTATGATAAGCAATTATAAAATTAAATTATAGAGGGATTATTGTCTTTTTATTGGACAATGATTCTATATCTAATTTGAAAACTAAGGGATGAGAGTATATGGAAGTAAATCTTCTTATTTATTTGTTCATTACAAGCAAGGATTCATTTCCTTACAAAGAAAACAAAACACACTCAGATTTGGAGAACCTTTCTTGTTTTTTTCTTTCTTTTCTCTTGTAGGATTTCTTTATTTTAAAAGAAGATTGTGGAAGGTTTTTAAAAATGAAGAATTCAACAACTCTTTTTCTTATTTTTAAGGGCATCGATTTGACCAAACAAGGAAAGAAGATCAATAATTCAATATAGCATGTTCTTAGCATGAAAAAGGGTCTAAAAAAGATGGCGATCACATATTATTCCCACACATGTTAGACTCGACCATACAAGGAAATTAATCAAGATAAGGACATTTTTTATGGCTAATTGTTTCCTTGTATTATTCTAAATATTTTACTTAGTTTTTAATCTATTTTATTTTTGATGGCTAATTATTTCCCTGTATTATTCTAAATATTTTGCTTAGTCTTTAATCTATGTTAAGTATTATTTAAACCATAATATTTTAGTTTAGGTTTTTAATTTCAGTTGGGATTGTTTTGGCCTAAATTAAGTATTTTAAGTTTGTTTTAGATATTAGACTCATGTTAGCTAAAAGCCTAATGGTTTATAATCTAATATGGGTCTATTAAGGTTAGTTATCATAGGACTATATAATGTCTTTTTTTTTACTAATTTCAATAGCTTTTAGATAAACAATATTATTGTGTTTTGTTTGAAGCAAACATGTTATTTGTTGTGATAAGAAAAAAGCCTAACTTATCAATGTATAACTGAAATTATTATTATTATTAGCATTATCATTATTAATAATATTACCATGATTATTATTACAATTATTATTGTTATTATTATTGAAAAAATAAAAAATATGAACTTGATTTGTAAGATATAATTGAAAATTATAAAAAAAATTGATTAAAAAACCCAAGAAAAACAATAAAAAAATCAAAAGAAAAGAGATAAAATTAAAATCACTATTATTATTGAAAAAAAATCATAAAATTGATTTGAATAATCAAATTGCAAGCCATAAAAACTTTGATAAAATAGCAAAGAAAAACAATTAAGAAATTAAAAGTAAAAGGATTGAATTGAAATATGTCATGTATACAAATTAAAAACTAAGAGTTAAATTGGAAAACAAATAAAATTTCAACAAATGATAAAATAAATACAAAACAACAATCGAAACTCAAAGGTCTAAATTTAAAATAACAAAAAAGAGAATCATAATATATTTACAAGAATAAAAAAAATAAAGAAAAACAAAAAAAAGGTTGCTAGCGATACACTAGCTAAATTTGAAGCACACATGCCATATATTATAAAAAAGAATATGGTAAGGTATAATATGATATGGCAAATGAGTATTTTTTACAACTAGAAACTATTATCTATGTTGTTTAAAGTGTACGGTGGTTCCAACGCATTGACGCGTGCTAATAATTTTTTTAATAAAAAAATATTAATTTAATGGTAAATTACATAACTATCCTCAATTAAACTTATAATTAACAAAAAAAGATTAAAAAACTAAAATACCCCTGATAACAATGAACTAAATGTCTTGCATTCGAGAGTACATGTGTAATTTTATTTGTGTATATAAATGAAAGATACATAAATACCCCTATAGGACACCACTTAATTTTTTTTGGTCTTGAGGATATTTTGGTTATTTTAATATTTATAAAAATATTGAATGAACAAAAATACCATCAAACAAATTAATAATGATTTATAAACCATGTAAAAATATCAAAATACTCATAACCCAAATACATTATATTTTGATGAGAAGGACAAAATCATCACACATTATAATGGTGAATAGAAAAATATGAGGGGGCTACAATGAATCTCCCATGCCTTTTAGTGTATTTGTTATAATAAGAGCATACAAAATATAAAAAATTGTTCAATGTAAGCCTGAACATGCAAAATAAAATTTACAACAAATATGTTTTCAACATAAATATAATAAAAAGAGTACTAGCATGCATACTAAATATTTATTTAAACTTGCAATATATATAAGATTAAAGTATTTAACATGCATACTAATAATAAAAATAACATTGATTAAATTAAAAAAAAAATATTTATTTGTTAAAGTGCTTTAAATAAATGAAACTCTTATTGTTATCAAAGATAAATCATTTATTCTTTAAAATTCTATTCATTCTTATTTATGCAGCCAAAATGTTTTAGAATGATTCACAAAATTAAAGAAGCAAAAGTGGTAAATATTATGAAAAAATCTGAAAAATGTAAGTTTGAAACTATTCCTTCACCTTTTTTTTTTATAGTAAAGAATTAATTAAAGAATTAACTGTTATAATTATCAATATTTAATTAACTACCATAATCAAGAATTAAATCTAAAAAAATTAAGAAGTTTTTTATATTAATTTTTAATTCATCCAAGCAACATATTTGTATAAAACTATAACATAAGTGATTTTTTTTGTGCTACATGAACAACAAATAGCTTCATTATAATATTTTTTTTATTTTTTTCAACAACAATTAGAAATGAAAATAGATATTCACTAGTCATATTTCTTTTTATATTTATACCTTACATAATACTCATTGAATAAAAAAAATATTTATATTTTATTCATCAAGTTTCTATATCTATATGATAATTTATTTTATGATTTTTATTCATTATTTAATAAAAAATAAATTAGTAATTTATATTTAAAGTGTGTGTATATATATTAAAACAAATTCAACAATTGTGGTTTAGTGAAATGTCATTAATAACCTATCTCTCTGTTAATGGATTATCAAATTATCTTTATTGAAGTAAACCTAAAAGTTCTTTTAGTAAAAAATTCACGAGATTTTTTAAAATTATTTTTTATTTATCTATAATTTATTTAAATTATATTAATTAAATAATTTCACAGTAGCATACCATCCAAAACCATGACACCAAAGACAAAAACTGTTTAAGAGTTGAACCACGGACATCAATTGTTGGCTAAAAAACATAAAAAAGAAGAAGAGAAAGAGTCATAAGCATAGAAACCTTAAGCTATAAAACAATCATTTAATGGGGTGAAAATTTATGTTTTAAAATTGAATCATATTTAATAAAATTTAACAAGATTTAAAAATTAATATGAAATTCTTTAGATTATCAATATATGTATTTTTTTTGTTACACATTGTCCGTTTCACCGTAAACTTTTTATTTTTATTATTTTTTCTCAGTAAAATTTGATGAGTCAAGTTTTTCTATATCTATATTCTATTTATTGCTTATTAAAATTTAAATATTTTAATAATTATATAAGTATTCATTGTATAATTATTATTTATTATTCAAAAAAATAAAATAGTATATATATATATATATATATAAGCTCAGAGTTCAGATCGGGTGTTCATATAGTAAAATAACTATGCCAAACAAAGTTGAAATTAAATTATCATATCATAATCTATTGCAAACAAAAGAAAATAAATAAATGTAATTTGAATATCTTACACGTGTAAACGCCTGAGTAGAGTTGAAAAGGACCGTTTTGTTTTGACATGAAATAAAGAAAAGAAAATTAATATATCTTAATTTGTCTTCTAACAGTACATATGGCTTAGGATTCCACATCTCTCTGCGGCTCTCTCTGCTCCTCTTGAACGTGTCTTAAAAAAAAAAAGACAGAATAAAAACAGCAAGTCAGTTGGCGTGACCAATTTCCTTTCCTAAACATAAAACACTCTGTGTTGTGTCTAGCCTACACGCTTAACCTAGTCACTTTCTCACCTTACCAAGTAATGGCCCAAGAATCGACTCCACCGCCCGTAACACCGCCGCCGCCTCCATCACTTGAGCAAGCTCCACCTTCTCCAGCCATGGTGAAAGATAAAGGAGACTTGCCGCCACCAGCACCAGCACCAGCTGAAGAAGCTGATTCACCGGGGGCAAAGGGGAAGGAGTTACAGGGGCCAACACTACCACCGCCACCGGAAGGTGAGCAAAAGGACTCTAGATCATCATCATTGGCGGCGATGATGGAGAAAGAAGAGTCAGTTTTATCACCACAACCACCTCCTGAGGAGAAAACTGAGGTAACTGAAAAGTCAGCGGCTACTAAAGAAGAGGCTGTTGCTGTTGCCGATGCCGACACTGGGAAGGAGAAGCAAGTACAAGAGAATAAAGTTCCTCAAACTTTGGTTTCTTTTAAGGAAGAGAGTAACCTAGTGTCTGATCTCTCTGATATCGAGAGAAAAGCTTTAGAAGAACTGAAGCAGTTGGTTCAAGAAGCTCTCAATAGTCACCAGTTTAGCACTGCTCCACCAAAAAAAGAAGAGAGACTAAGTGTTATTATCACCCAAGAAGCACAAACAACTCAAGAAACCTCCAAAACTGAAGCATCAGCGTCAGAATCTGATGTTAGTACTGAGATTAAACCACCAGCAGAGACTCAGGAATCAAAAGTTGAAGAAACCCCAGAAAAAGAATCACAAGAAGTGGCAAAAGAAGAGCAAAAGGCTGTATCTTCACCAGAGGAGATCACTATATGGGGGATCCCTCTTCTGAAAGATGATAGAAGTGATGTGGTTCTCTTGAAATTCTTGAGGGCAAGGGATTTTAAGGTAAGAGATGCATTTGTAATGATCAAGAACACAATTCAATGGAGGAGGGACTTCAAAATTGACGAGCTTGTTGACGAAGATCTAGGTGATGATTTGGAGAAAGTTGTGTTTATGCATGGTTATGACAGGGAAGGGCATCCTGTGTGTTATAATGTGTATGGTGAGTTTCAAAATAAAGAGTTGTATCAGAAGACATTCTCTGATGAGGAGAAAAGATTGAAGTTTTTGAGGTGGCGGATTCAGTTCTTGGAGAGGAGTATTAGGAAGCTTGATTTTAGTCCTAGTGGTATTTCCACCGTCTTCCAGGTTAATGATCTCAAGAACTCTCCAGGACCCGGAAAGAGAGAGCTTAGGTTGGCTACTAAACAGGCTCTCCTATTGCTTCAGGACAATTACCCTGAGTTTGTGGCCAAACAGGTAGATTCTCATGACTATTTTCTTTCTTGATTGGATTTTGCTTGAATGGTTTGTTTGTGATGTACTGAGTGTTGTGGTTTTTGGTTTTGTTAGGTGTTCATCAATGTCCCTTGGTGGTATCTTGCATTTTATACAATGATCAGTCCATTTATGACACAAAGAACCAAAAGCAAATTTGTATTCGCAGGCCCATCAAAATCTGCTGAGACACTTTTCAAGTTAGTGAAGTCTCTAAATCATTTAATTTTTGCCGAAATAGGGTCCCTTGATGGTCCTCTTGAGAATTTTCTTCTCATATTTATTGTTTGATTTAGACTCTAAAGCTAAAACTGGTGAAACAGATATATATCTCCTGAGCAAGTTCCTATTCAGTATGGTGGCTTGAGTGTGGATTTCTGCGACTGCAACCCTGAATTTACTATTGCTGATCCTGCTACTGAGATAACTGTAAAACCAGCAACCAAGCAAACTGTGGAAATTATAATTTATGAGGTACAAATTCACTACTCCCTTTGTGCTATACTACTTACAATTGATCCATGCTACTGTACAATTCTTAACTCCTATTAACTGGCTTTGATTATGGACATTTCTGCCATGCTAAGAATGCTTGGCTATGAACGAAAGGTTTGTTCTGTTTTTGAAGTATGAATTTGTGCATTGCAGAAATGTTTCATTGTTTGGGAGTTGCGAGTTGTTGGATGGGAGGTGAGTTATAGTGCTGAATTCGTGCCCGATTCTAAAGATGCATACACAATTATAATAACAAAACCCACAAAAATGACTCCAACCAATGAGCCAGTGGTGTCTAACAGCTTCAAAGTTGGTGAGCTGGGAAAAATATTGCTCACAGTTGACAACTCTACCTCAAAGAAGAAGAAACTTCTCTATAGGTTCAAGATAAACCCCTTCTCAGATTGAGGAACTCTTTGTATTTAATGTTTCCATCTCAGATAGTTGTGGAAATTGAATTAATTTTATGTACTCTGTGTGAGCCTTTTGTCTTTTTTTTGGCTTTGGTTCTTTTTGGTGGGTGGCATGGCTGGTTGAGAATAGCACGTGGTTTGCATTTGGTGTTTTTTTTTTCAATCATCTTGGGGAAAACAAACACAGATGTGAGGGAAAATGGAGGGGTGTGTGGTTGTGAAACTTATATATACATAAATGTGCCATTTCATTGAGGCGTTTTGCGATGCGCTTTCTCGTTTATCTGGATGTCAATATTTCAGTACCATTTAACTTTATGTAATCTCAAAACTCTTATGTTATTACGACATCGAATGCTTCAATTTGACATCATCTTTAAAGTTGAATATTGTAATCCAAGCAAGAGTTGATCCATTTTTGACTAGTGCCCTTGACGGATTGGTGCTTACCTAACTATTTCCAAAGGTCAGAAAATTATGGCGGGGAAAGAAAAAGAAAATTAGGCTTCATTTTGGTATTGGATGTTGAAGATAACACATACGGTTATTCTTACCTGTCATGTAAGTTTGTAGCTGTAAAGTGTGCCTACCCTCCCCTATAGTTGACACTACTGTGGCATTTGAGTAAACTGAAACAAATCAAGAACAGCTGAATTCGGTGTGCCACTATCCTTTCCAGGATATGTGAATAGGTATGAGACAACGTGGGCTACTGCAACTTTTCTCAATTAGCATGGTAGTCTGGTACCTTTGAAAGAAACTAGAGGTTCTCCACCGCTGATAGAGGAAAACAATGTTCCCTTGGATAGGTTTTTTTATTGAAAAGACTCTTTGCTTCAAAAGTAATTTAACATTTAACATGTTCTGAGGCCTCCATCAACATCTTTTTTTCTCTTCTTTAGCAAGGTGCAAGATTCAAGCACAGGTCCTTTTCCAGTTTCCAGTTCTCTTTGCTTAATTTATCGGGACAAGTCACCATGGTCCAATAATACAAATCCATTGATGACCGCATGAAAGTCTAAGCCATCCACAGACTCATATCAGATTGAGAGACACTCACTAATGGTGCAATGATAAAAGTCTTCGGCTCATGATCACAACCGTGCAGGCTCAAACACTGAAAATATTTTCTTTATACAAAAAATAAAAAATAGAAGATTCTAAATTCTCCTTCCGTGCTCTGTTTTTTCCGTCTCACACTCAAAACTCGGAATATATGGCTTTCTGGGCTTTATTATTGCAGGGTAATCGAAGGTATTAGGATCAGGTGATGTAATCATGAAAATTGATCAAAGTCAACATCGATACTTTATATGATTCCATTTCATAATGAATGGGAGGGCTAACAAAAGCTTCTGAAAAGCATTATCAATCCACGTATGTCAAGAGTGTTTTCTTAGCAGCTAGAGAATCTAAGATCATATATGTTCCAAGGTATAGGCTCAAGTTTTTCATGCAGTTGACCTAATTTTGATCTACCAAACAATTATTGCATATGGTTTTCTTTTCGGATCTCACATGGTAGCGAGGACAATATGTCTCTACCTTGAAATTATTAATAGTCTTTCTCTCAAAGCGATTGCGGATCGCAGGTTCAAGTCCCTCTATGCTAAACAGGCTACTGATCATGGGAAACAAGGTAGAATTATATTTGTAAAATATGCCTAACCACACGATCCCTTGCTCCACCCTCCTACAAGTATGCTAGCAAAAATATGCCTGAACACCAATTAAACTCTTGTTTGTCTGCATCTAGGATTCTTCCCCACATCCAGTCATAGGATCCCTCACCATTAAGACAAAATAAAAAATAAAAAAAATCAAGAGATTATGATATATATTGTACCTTTGTTAATCTGTTCTACAGTGCTTTTCACATCAGAATCACTGCAGGAAACCAGCTTCTGCCACTAAAACGCCTGTCTATGTTTTCACTATTTTTAATGTGCGTGAATCACATGGTCCTGCTTAATTATTATTAGAGTTTCTTTGAAAAATGCCCTCGTTTCAATTTCAAATTAACATTGATCTTCTGGTCTGTGAATATTACTAATTTCTTTTCGAGGCAGTGATATTTGCTCATTTGGCTTCATTCTTGTTGCACATCATTTATTTGGTTTCAGGTACTTGCAGACTCCAATTACATGATCCAGCGGTTGTCCTGCCAAAACAGTCGGTTTTCTATGTGGCATTTTTATGGTGACCAACGCCCCCTCCACGTACTTGCAGACTCCAATTACATGATCCAGTGGTTGTCCTGCCAAAACAGTCGGTTTTTTATGGTGACCAACGCCCCCTCCATAGCAGAAAAAATTTGTCACATGGTTTCTGCAAATTTATTACCACATGCTCTCTCCACTGCGCAGAACTGAAGTCACCTTCCGGACAGCAACCACTAGTGGTTACCTGCTTGCTCGAATTCAACAGGCTTATGGTGCATCCATTAAATAGATTGACTTTCTAGTCTTAGATATTGCTATTTCAAGCCCCAAGGATGTCGATATTTAACTGCAGTTGTTCTTCATATGAGTAATAAAAAAGCCATCTTGGCTAAGATTTTAGGTTTCAGATTGATATCTCTAGGAAAACAAAAAATCCTTTAAGCTTGTTGTTGAGAAGGGACAACTGTAGATATTAAAGTTAGCTTCTGCGACTATAATTTTAAAAAATAAATTGAAGAAAAACTACAAATTATAGTTTTTCAAAATCAAGATTTCAAGAGGGTTTTCAACGGATGGTTAATCAAACACTTTAAAATTATGATCGAGTCAAAATACGGTTTCAACTACACTAGACCGTCGTACAAACCCTTAAACGGGACATAATTGAGTAATAGCCGTTAATGAAAAAGAATATATCATTTGTTTGGTGGCTTTCCACCTACCTTTCTACTAGTCTTCTTCAATACATGAGTTCATATGGCAAGATTTCAAAGAAGATTGCAACAAAGATCAAGCAGGCATGGCGGTTCGGTATAAAGAGAGACAGCATGCGAGAGCTAAATGATGTGGGACAAAAACAAATTGCCATGAGATCTTCTACTCTAGTATTATCCAGAATGTTATTTTATGTTGTTCTTCATATTTAGTTTTAAGACTTAGAAAATCCATCTATCTATTTCACGTAGTAAAACAAAAACAGAAACATGCTCTATAAAAGTATATCGGGTGTGTAATTTTACTCGTCAAAGGGCAGACAACAGTTCCAATTGGCAAGCCCTCTTTCACTTTCATATAAACACTATATATATATATATTGAAACATGATTAGATGGTCATAATTAACGTTATGCATGATGCTATAAATTTGATTAAAAAATGTTGAAATTAAAATTGAATCTGATTAAATAGTAACATTATTTTTCTTCTACCAGACGCGGCACAAGAAAAGAAAAGGTTTGAATTCCTTTTTCTTTTTCATCTTTGCATTTCTAAAAAGAGAATACCAATAGTTATTTTAAATCTTCAAACCATTCATAATTCTTTTCTTGAATAATAATTTGATTTTTATTTTACTATATTCACTTGCTATTTTTTTAGCTATTTAAATGCAAAGCCTTGTAGCTGCTTGTCAAAAATCTAATTTTAACCCAGTAACTTAAGTTTTAGATAAAATTGTAAAATATAATTTATATTATTCTTCAATATATTTTTTTAAATAATTTTTTTTTAGACTTGAAACTTATACAAGTCTATATTATTTTATATTTAGATAAAATTGTAAAATATAATTTATATTATTTTTTAATATATTTTTTTAAATAAATTTTTTTTAGACTTGAAACTTATACAAGTTTATACTATTTTATGTTTAATTTTTACTAAATAAATATAAATAATAAAATTTAAATTCATAATCGTTTGATCATAAAATTATGATACTATATTAAAAAACCAATATCAATACGATAAATTAAAATATTAGTCAAGATGATATAATATAATTAACATTATTTTATAATACTGCTTCGTAATTTTATTTTGAGAATATTTAAGAATTAATAATCCATGGAAACCTTTTATATATGTAAAACAAAATCTAATAAATAAGATTGCATATATATTACACATAATCACGTAAGACCTAGATTTCAAAATAATTAAAATTTGTTGTAGACATGCCGGTTTCAATAATGATTACACAGCTTAATTAGGTCATTTACAAGCAGCCAAGCATTCATTCATTGGTTTGTTGAGCTTTCAATTTTTAGGTGGATTGGTAAGTAGCTAGGTGGGTGCTGGCTCTTCCTTTTCCATTTGCTTTCTAGCTTTCTCCACGCGTGACGAAGCCTATACATACAATTTTGGGGCCTATTTGCCTTGCAATCATTTATTTTGTGGCATGACACCTCTCTGATCAATTCCCACAGCATCAGGCTTGGAATATTTTGCTATTTTTTTGCGACTACAAACGTTGTTTAATGTCTGAAAGTCTAAGCCTTCAGTTCCAAGCAATTGAGATGCTTCATTATACGAAAATGTTTCGAATTCTGTATGAAAGATGCTTTCAGTCATGAGATAAATAACACGGAAGTTGCGCCAAATAACCATTTGATGTTGGAGTTTTTTTTTTTTTTAAGTTTTATATTGATTGATATATTGAAACTTTGCTAGAAGATTTCAACCTTGTTGTTTTAATGTTAATGATTAAAATTTTATATTAATTGAAGTTCAAGAAAGCCTTCAAATAAGGTTTTGAAATTATCATTCAAGATTTGTTATATTTTCTTGTTTATTTTTTATTTGATTTGTTTTTTAATTTTAATGTTTTCCCTTTATTTTTGCGATTTCTTTTTAGTTTTGATAAGTTTTGAATTTTATTTAAGGAGTTCTGAACTTCGTAAAAAGATAAACTAACTGAATATAAAATATTTAATAGCAAGATTATAAATTAAAATTTTCATATAATTAATTTTTTGATATATATAATTATATATTTTTGTGCTTTATTTTATTTTATTTTAATGTTGCTTTGGTTTGCGTTGCCATTATTGTCACCAATTTATTATTATTTTCTTTTCTATCTATCAGTCGCTAGGAAGTTTCATCTTTCCTAGCCTCACCCTTTAAACAATACAATATCCTCTTTGGAAAAAGGGCTGTGGTAAATATAAACTTACGTAATGGTCGAAAGAGTACTGACGTTTTGTATTGAATCCTAAGTCCCGGTTCAGGTTGTAAGAAATAAAGTTTATTTATTTATTTATTTATTTATTTTTGATGCAGATGACCTATCCATAATCACAGCAGAGTATTTATTATTTTATATTTTAATTTTTTTAAAAAAAATTAATATATTAACATATTAAAATAATTTAAAAATATCATTAACATATATTTTAATATAAAAAATTATTTAAAAAGTAATTATAACTACAATTTCAAATAAGTTTTATTAGGTATATAATATAATGTTACTGTAAAACTAAAAAGAATAGTACTAATATGATATTTGATAAATTTTTTATTTTAAATATTTATTTAAAAACACTAACTGAAAATAACTACATTACCAAGATGGTTGTTAAAACACTTAAAATCTTATTTGATAGTGTAATAATAATTTTTTAAAATATTTTTTATTTAAAAATATATTAAATATCGTTAAAATACTTAAAATCCTATTTGATAGTGTAATAATAATTTTTTAAAATATTTTTTATTTAAAAATATATTAA
>NW_011499888.1:66091-123692 GCF_000495115.2 Populus euphratica | reverse complement strand
TCTTTTATTGATTAGTAATTAACTTGTATGATGCACGCACACTTAGTACGGGATACTTTTCAAATTTTATTTTTATTCAATTATATAATAATTAAAATAAATATTTATATTGTATCATGGTAAGATTTTATAAGAAAAAAAATATATTTTTAGTGAAAATCATCTTTTCTTATCCATGTAAGTTTTTTATTTCTTGAGAATAACATTTTTTTATTAGTAGCATGGTTTAGTGGATAAAAGCTAATGATAAGTCAAAAAACAATTCAAAAAATCCCTAATAACTTGAAATAAAGAGAATATATATATATATATAATAAAAAATTCATTTCCTTATTCATGTATTTCATTTTTGTTTTGACAAAAATATTTTTTAATAGAAACATTGTTTTATAAATAAAAATTTATTATGATCATGGAAGAAAGTTTCAATATAATCAGTCATTTTTATGCACCTATATTAATAAATATAATAATAATAAATCTATAAAATCATATGAAAAATATAAAAAAAAATAAAAAACTTATATTTTATTTTTATTTAATATTAATGAGCAAATTGTTTTAAGTAATTGTGCATATAAGGTTAATAGGTAATTTTTAATATAATCACAAAAAGATCTAATCTGAATACTATGAGATAATTGAATAATTATTTCAATAAGTTTTATTATTGAGAATTTTATTCTAAAATTTTAAAAAAGTTAAGCACTATTTAACAAAAAATCAAAGCGTGCATGGACCTAGAGGGACGGGTTGCATTCTAATATTCTCTGTTTTTTTTCTAAAAACAAGCATTGACGAGAAATTTGTGATAAAATCAGTGTCAGATAAGTTACTGCTGTTCGTGGGCTCTCTCTTGAAATTTGGGTCGATCTAAGCACCTCCTCCAAGCCCTCAATAAAAAACCAAAAGATGTTTTTATATTTATATATATATATATAAAAGATGTTTTTAACAATTAATTATATCTGTGTCTTTTGATTAGGTGATGGAGCTTCTCAGGAAAAACAGAGGCGTGCTTTTTGGCGAGGTAATTTCGTTTGTTTATTATTAATTTAATTCACTTACTGTTCAGTGTTCTTGTAGCTGAATATTGTACTACAAATCAGCTCAATAATTTTGTTAAGGATGCTTCAACTTCCAATTCATCATGTTCTTTCAAATCCTATTTTAGGTTAAGTTGGCAGTGATGATTGAGGACCCAGGAAGAGATGCTGAGAGAAGGAGACTGCCTGGCATTAGTGATGGACATGGCTGAAGCTCAAGAACAAGTATTCATTTAACATATAATCACCGCTGCTAGTTATTCATTTCTTGTGAGATTCTCTTTAGAATTCAAATGTGTTTGAACGTATACTCCCTTGAGATCAAATTGTGCTACGTTTGACAGCACTGAGCTTACTATTAGCATAAATCTTTTCCAAGTCTACCTGGGGATTTGAAGAAACTTGCTTTCTGGCTAGTATAATCCATCACCATAAGAATGAGATCACGTGTCAAGTATTTTGGAAAGGAGAGGGTAATCTCGTGATTTAATTTTTTAAAAAAAATTGCTTATGTTTTTACAATTTTTTTCACTATACAAGTTTATATTATATATTTTATGTTTATCCAAAATACATTAGGTATGTTTTGTTTAGTTAATGCTCTATTATAAATAAAAATAAAAATACATATTTGCTTTAAAAAATATAAATATAGATACAGATAAAGTAAATTCTCCCTTTTCTTTATTTCAATTTTGTCTTCTTTTTTTTTTAATTTAACCTCTAGATCTTTTAATAATTGTTCAAGTTGCTTTTGAATTGGACTGAACCATGCTAAGATTATATGTTAAAAAATCAATTCAATTAATAACTTAAACTGTTAGGTAAATTTTCAAGATATGATTTATATTATTCTCTAACACAACTCTTTCAAATGAAAGTCTATTGAGTTTGAAACTTTCACACCTTCATATCATATTGTGCTTGATTTTTATCAAATAAATAAGAATGATGAGATTTAAACTCGTGATCACTCAGTTATCAAAACTGTAACATCATATCAAATAACTAATTCAACTCAATAGTTTAAACTGTTAGGTAAGGTTTTAAGATGTGATTTATATTATTCTCTAACAAAGACAGCTATTACATTATTTAATTTTAAACTCGAGTTAAGAAAAAAGTCGGGTCGAGAAATTTTTTGTCAATTTCATCTTTTTATCTCATAATTTCTCTCTAGGTTGTCTTTGAACTGACTAAGTCAATAAGGTATCAGTTTAGGAGCGTGATAGATGTTGCTTTTGAATGTACTTTTTGCTTGGAAATTCATTAAAATAATATATTTTTTATTTTTTAAATTTATTTTTGATATCAGTACATCAAAATAATTTAAAAATACATAAAAAATAATTTGAAGCTAACTTGTTTTTTAAAAGTATGGTTAAACAGCAATGCCAAACACTACCTCGTTAAGGCAACTACCACATAATTTAATTTTAAACATATATTTGACAAGAAGTTAGGTCAAAAAGATATTATTAATTTCATTTTTATATATTTTTATAAGTTGGTCAGGATACTTTTAAATCAGTTAAGTTAACTAGATTATATCAAAATAATTTTTATGTAATTTAATTTTAAGTTGTATCATGAAATTTTAAGATTGATATCCTAAATCAAGTTTAATAAAAATAGCAAACAATTTTTTATAATATTAATACTTTTTATTATATTAAAATAATTGCTCGTGAGCCAGTAAACTCGTTAGTTATATGTATATATATATTATTTGGAACGATTATTTTAATAGTAGTGTTCGTCTTGAAGCCAACATGTAAAGATTATTTGACCTTTGAATTTGTATTTTTTCTATTTTTGGGCATAATATGGTACAATTAGGCCTTGAAATTCCTTCCAAAATTACAGCTTTTTTTTTTTTTTTTTTTTTCCCGATGCATCTAACAAAAAAACAATGACAAAGTCACAGAACTGTGTTTCAATAAATTTGGAAAGCAAATAAGACACTCTGGTCCTTAAATTCTGTCTTGACTTTGAAAGGAATTTTGAGTGATAAATTACTGTGATGAAGAGTAAGTTTTTGTGTTTTAAAAGTGTTTTTTTAAAAAAGTTATTTTTTTACATTAAAATGATTTTTTTTATATTTTTTATATTATTTTAATATAATAATATTAAGAATAATTTTAAAAAATTAAAAAAAATATTATTTAATATATTCCAACTAAAAAATACTTTATAAAACAAATACTAAACTTTTACAAACACCATCTAAGGAGTGGATTATTGAATCTCTATTGTCAGGGCGGAGCCGAATGTATTTTACAGTGAAGGGAAAAATTAATATAATAATATACATTACTAAAAAATTTATTTATTTAAATTAAAAAATATTAAAAAATAAAAATATTTTTCAGGGCCGGACCCCTGCTTGCCCTGCCCTGGCTCCGCCCCTGCCTATTGTCATTTTCAGCTGTCAAAGGAAGCCGGGACCATGCTTTCATTTCAACATGTTTGGACACTAAGAGAAACCCATCCATGTCCTCTTTAAAAGGATGTCTAGACGATGATATGTGTAATTTATCCCTTCTTCTTTCTCGAAAGTTGAAGCAATTGACCGGAGAGCAATAACTCATTTCACAGACTAATTATTATTTACATATTAACTATGTATACAAGCAGTTATATCTCATTGTGCATTTGTTACTTTTTTTTTCAAAAAAAAATCTTAATAACCAAAAAAATTAATTTATTTGATTATTATACAATAAGAAGGGTACACAACACATAAAAAAATCATTGCGTGCACGCACCATATATAGACACTTTAGGATAGGCAAAAAGGTTGATATTATTTCTTGGGCTATTTTTTGTTCTCTTTTGTGTTTACAAATTATGGATTTTATTATTATTATTTCACAATAAAGAATATATTTTTTTTTAAAATAAGATTAAGTTTTCTTTCTATACTTATAAATTTACTTATCAAATTATTAACCACAGATATTCCTTTCAGGTTTTGAAGAACAAACTACTTTTTAATCCCTTTGTTTTTTGGTAAAATGAGTTAGTTTTCTATTATAATTTGATTAGCCTAAACATCCTTCTTTTCTAATCACACCACTTAATTTCACTTGCTAAAATCAAAATTAGTTGAATTGAGTGTTATAATTTCTTTTATTTTATATGAGATTATTATGATTTTATGATCCGAGTCAGGTTAATTTGGATTGATTTGAGTTAATGCAGTATGTTATTGTCTTAATATTTAAAGAAAATGATGTTGTCTTGAATTTTTTTAGTTAAATTATGATTTTACTAGTTGTCCATGTTGTCTTTGGACTCATCAAAATGAAGAGGTCACATCAGGTCAATCCCATACAATTTAATTTTTTTATGCTAGGAAAAAAATTAACAATATGGGGTTATTATGATCTCATGACCCGAGTAACAGACTTGATAGGTTAATTTGAGTTGACTCGAGTTAATCCAATATGTTATTGTCTTAATATTTAAAGAAAATAATATTGTCTTGAATTTTGTTAATCAAACTATGTTTTTATTAATCATTTACATTTCTTTAGACCTGTCAAGATGAAGGGATCATATTGGGTTAATCCCACACAATTTAAATTTTTTTTGCTAGGAAAAACATTAATAATGTCCGAACTTTTTTTGTTTTTACTTTTAGAAAAAAATTGATTCAACCCGTAATATAGTGCATGTAAATGATCTAGTTACAATTATAACACAAACTAAAGGGTGTGAAGAAAACATTGTCCCTCTCATATCTATAAGCAAAATAGAATAAAATAAATTATAGAAAATGTACGATCATCTTCTTTGATTAAACGTTTGAAATAATTATATGATTGTCTTAACTTGTTTAATTTCTTGATCTCTTTCTTTTATTGATTAGGAAATATTCAACAATGTTTACCTTTATTATTTTCTTAACAAACCCCCTAAAACTTATGATAATTTTAATTTTCATGAGTTTGATAAACCTTACTTGTATTTTCATTATAGCTTCATCTACTAACAATTGTATTTTTTTGATAAACCCTACTTGTATCTTCATTATAGCTTCATCTGCTAACAATTGTATTTTTTTATAACATGGCTTAACTACTTTTTTTTTTTATGGCTAGTCATTTCTTTAACGAAATATTTCTTTTCAATATTTGGCTTTCCAAGTGGTCATTTTATTTTGTCTCACTTTTCATCATACCGATGCATTCTTTATATCATGACTCTTTTACCACTTTTCTTCTCTTTCTTTGGGAAGAACTCTCTCTTCTTCTTCTTTTTGTTTTTATGGGTGATATCTTTTGTATTACCTTATTTCTTATGTAAGAACTTATCAATTTGCACTAAATTCTCTTGTTGTTGTTTGTATGTTTTTCTCTTGATATAGAATCTTAATTCTTTTGTTGGTTTTTTTCATCTTGCAAGTCTTTTTTTTTTAATTCTTTAGATGTTATTTGGTCATTCATATGATCTTGAGATTTTTTTTTTATCATAAGTTGATGTGTCATTAAAGAAGGATAGTAAATAAAATATTTAGTTGACAATGAAGAGGATTAAAAACAAAGTGTTTTAAAGTGGTTAGATGGACAACATAAAGCTACATGCTAAAGAAAGAAGAAGCAAAAGCTAATATTTAGAGCAATATATGATCAACATGCTATGATACCAAAATAAGATTTAAAATATAAGAAAATGTTATTATTTGATAATTTCATACTTTCTTACATTCAACTCGTGTAAAATTTATATAACTATATAACAAGTTACATTAGATTCATACTTTCTTACATTCAATTCGTGTAAAATTTATAAAACCATATAACAAGTTACATTAGAAAATAGAATAAAATAAATTATAGAAAATGCTTGATCATCTCCCTTGATTAGATGATTGAAATACTTTCTTGATTATCTTGGATTTGGATTAAATCAAGAAGCTTAATTATTAATTAGTTTAATATTAAATGATAAAATTGGTAAAAAAAATATTATTAAAAAAAAGATAGCCAAGGATAAAAAAAGCAAAGAAAAAAAGGGGATAAAATTTGATTAAAAAAACCAAGAAGAATAAAATTTGAAGAGAAAAACAATTTTAAAAAGAACACAAACAAAATAAATAGCAATTGAAAAAATAAAAACCAAATTTGAATGATAAAAAAAATTATAGGGTAAAGTTAAATAACATTTGTAATTTCATGGTTCATTTAGGGATTAAAAAATGATAGGGAAGTGAAATTAAAAAACAATAGTAGGCAAACCACAAAAAACAATAAAACAAAACAAAAAGAAAAAGATAAAAAATTAAAAAAACAAAAACATTATCTCAAAGAAAGGAAAAAAAACTAAGCGAATCTTTTAAAAAAAACTTGCAAAAGTAAAAACAAAGAATAACAAAAAAAAAATGAAGACGAGATTTGAAAGAAAAAAACATTTTAGAAATGACATTAAATAAAATAAGTATTATTTAAAAGAATAAGAACCAAGTTTCAAAGATTAAAAAAAATAAAAGAGTATAAAATTAAAAAATATTTGTAATTTAATAGATTGTTTATATATTTAGAAATAAAAGGGGTTGAAATTGAAAAATATTTGTAATTTGAAAAATTATTTATAGATTAAAAAATTAGTGGGGGAGTAAAATTGAAAAACATTTATAATTTTATATCTTATTCACAAAATAAATAATGATAAAAAAGATAGGGACCAAATATAAAGAAAAAAATTACATGGGCTATTCTAAAATTTTGCAAAGATAGCAAAATATTTGAGAAGAAAAGAGATGAGAATAAAAAAAAAAAAAGGCTTTGATGTCAAACTAATGACGTGTTAAGTACATCTACCATGTCACCGTGTTCAAGGCACCAAATTTACCAAATACTGTCCCAGAAAGCAGTATTTGATAGATAAATAGCCCCACACATGCTATTTGAATAGTGCTAGGTCATCCACTTGTTGGCACATATACACTAGTAGCATTTGTAAAATAATATTTAATATATAATTTTTATGGTAACATTTATAAATATCCTCTAAATCTACAACAAAACTAATATAAAACCATCAAAGAAAACTTAGAGAGAGTTGTGTTGTCTTTACCTCCAAGTTTTTGTTTTATTCCAAAAAAGAAACGAAAGAATAAAAACACCCAAACAAAAGCTTTGGAATTATTTATTTCAAGATTGAATTTGTCATTGTACTCTGCATTAAAAACTCATGTAATATATTAAAGATATTTGTGTCATGGTAAAAATACAATATAACTCTCAAAGTTTAGTTTATTTTTTAAAAATAAAGAAAATTTATAATTATACTATTATAATGAATAGGAAAATATTTCATGGGTTATAGTAATATCACCAGTAAAATTAGTTTTTTTCTCTAATAATAATATAATAGTTATTAACAAAGTGGAATCATTCAAATTATTAAATTAAATCCTGCTAAACTTAATTTGGTCCTGATCTGGATTGAGTTTTTTTTTAACACTTGGAGTTAATCCTACTTATTAATGATTTAATTCATGACTCGTATAAAATTTGATTTATTTATTTTAAATAATTAACAAAGTGGAATCATTCAAATTATTAAATTAAATCCTGCTAAACTTAATTTGGTCCTGATCTGGATTGAGTTTTTTTTTAACACTTGGAGTTAATCCTACTTATTAATGATTTAATTCATGACTCGTATAAAATTTGATTTATTTATTTTAAATAATCAATCTAATCAACTTAAATTAATTTTTTTTTGAATTTGAAAAAATTTCACTCTTAAATTTTTTTTTTTTGAATTTGAAAAAATTTCACTCCCCATAAAGTTCATTTTGTGAGTAAAATTTTAGCTATTTTAGATTTTTATAAAAAATACATGTCCTAACTTAAACTCGAGACCTACTATGCAGATCTCAAACCCTTTACAATCATATCATACCCGTTAGAAATAACTTAAATTAATTGTTTTTACCTAAATCACAAAACATGTTTGATAACTTTGAATCTAATATAACTAATTCTCATTGTTGAAAATAAATTCATTTATTAATAAATATAACTAATAAAAAAACCACTTTATTAAATTAACATGAAATATTTTAGATTGAATTGTTAATACTCGATTAAGATAATAAACCGAAACTTGTTTAGTAACTTTGTCCTAAGGTAATTACTACTCATTAACAAAGAAAGTGTCACTTATCATAAACATGATTAACAAAAAAACAAAATCACTTTTTTAATTTTTAATTTTCAGTAATTGGTTTGAAATTCCAATATGTATGCCTCTACCAACAAAAATCACTATTCAGAGGCTATATGAGCGTCATGTTCTCCATGCCCTTTATGTCTCCATATATGGCCGAAGCCTTGTCCCAATCTCGGGCCCTTCCCATCTGGTCTGTCCCTTCAAAGGCACCATGTAGGACTCCGTTGGTGGCATTCAATTATATTTTTGGTCTCCCAAAATGGGGTTTTATTAGAGTGCCCTTAACCACAGCTATTTTATTTCAATTTTTTTTTAAAGAAGATTTACATTAAATAAATTAACCCGAGTTGATTAATTCTAAATCAAACAAGTTTTATATTTATATATTAAAAAATCTAAACACAAAAATAGGAACATAAACCCTAAAAAATGTCACAACACTCCAAATAATTTCTTAAGAACAAATCTGCCATTTATTGGCACCACGCCACCATCTAACGAATTAATGCACAAACTATTATATTACACAACCTTTCAATTCTTTTCTTTTTTCTATTCGTGGACAATTCATCGTCTTCCAAGTGTTTGATCATGATGAGCCTCAAACGTGCCCATGTCAAGCACATCTAAACGTGGGTCTCCATCAGTTTTGCAGCTCAGGCAGGCAATGTTAACAATGGCCCTCATTGGAGAACAAGGCCGGCGACTCACTTAAACAATTAACATGGACACAAGACCTCCTCTTCTGCTTATGCAGTCACTTTCACAGCCCCCATTTTGCACATTTGGACTCTTCACTCCTTTACACACGCACACACACGTTCAAATGCGTTCTCCTCTCGAGTCTTCAAAACTTTATCGTTAACTTAATTAAATAGATTTTAAATTTATTTTTTAAAAAATTATTTATTTAAATTTTAAAATTATTAAAAAATTATGTAGTTGTTAATTTTAAAATTTATAGGATTTATTAAGATACACAAACTAATCCTAACATCTATATTAATAAAAAAAATAAAAAACTTAGTCACTGCCAACTTATCCAACCCTTGCAAATGATAATATTTCTTGAGATAACGTAGAAAGGAAGAAATGAATTGTTTGTTTTTAAAGGAAGTTATATTGAAAAGATTTGAGATTTTTTTATTGTTTACTTTAAATTAATATTTTTTTTATATTTTTAAATTATTTTAATATGCTGATATAAAAAATAATTTTTTAAAAATAAAAAATAATATTATTTAAATATATTTTGTACAAAAAATATTTTAAACAATAATTATTATGTTATATTTTCTTGATTGAAGGCTCACTTGCAGCAATTTTACAAGGACCGTAAAACAGCCATGCAGGCACAAGACAAGGGGCAAAACTAGGTCAACGGTTTCTTTCCTTTATCATCAAGAACGAATTTATTTAACTCGACATGCTGTTTTAATCACTCTATATATATATATATATATATATATATATATATATATATATCAGTTAGCCACAGCGTTACACAAACCATTTAAATCTGCGTTGCCGATTTCATTTTGGACCCAATTGTCAATTTTGAACGATTAAAATAAATAAAGAGAAAAGTCATCCTCGAAGAACAATTCAACTAAATAATCATGAAAAATGTTACAATTATTATTAATAATAATATCTATTAACAAGATAAACACAACCAAACATGATCTCAGCTTGATATTTTGCTCGTGCATTTGACAATTATGTAAAGATGGAGACAGGCAAGGAAAGATAAAAACTAGGAATTTACATGGAAACTGTATATCTATTTTTATTTTAATTTATTTCCAGATAAAGAGAGATCAAAATTCTCCACAAAGAAACAATAAGCATGAGGTGTCATGTTTAAACCAAGAATCTCCACTGCCTAATTATTGATTACTGATACCATTATTGATGGGGCCTCCATGGCTTTTAGCTGGAGTAGATGTTTAAACTTTAAATAATTGTTAATCAAAATTAAGGTGTTTGATTACAGGTATTATTGTATCATCTCCGTTTCTGCCTATATGACTAGGGAATTTGTAGGATTATTGTAGTGTTAGGCGTTTTTTAAAATAATTTTTTGTATGAAAATATATAAAATTAAATGATTTTTTTATTTTTTACATCAGCATATGAAAATTATCAAAAAAAAAATATTAATTTAAATATTTTTCAATATCAGCATATGAAAATTATCAAAAAAAATATTAATTTAAATATTTTTCAAGACAAGCATGCAGAAGCAAGAATTATGCAAAACATCCCCTGCGCAGAGCCAGTTTTATGCTATTGTATCCTGCACACAGAAAAGTATTCATATGCACAATTTTTTTGTATAGGGTAAAGGCTGCTTTTGACACTGTTAGCTGATATGAGTTAGGGCGCAATAATCAAATGAGATAAATAATTTAATGAAGGTGGTGGGGGGAATGATTGGAGACCAAACTTGGATCCCTATCCTCCTATGAAAATGAAGGAATCAACATAAATAAATAAATAAATAAATAAAAGGCACTCCCAGAAAAGACTGCAATGCCCAAAAAGAAACACAGCAGAACGATGCTCAGGTTCTTTTCTTTTCTGCAAAGTGCTTGACAGATTTACTGCCGCTCTGCGGTTTGAAATTGCACGAAATTTCTTGGAAATTTGAGTTTTTTTAATTAAAATTTTTTTATATATATTTTTTTTAATTCGTTTTAATGTATTAATATTAAAAATAATTTTTAATAAATAAAAATATTTTTATGTATATTTTAAAAAATAATCAATAACACACTTAAAAACAACTTTAATAAAGATAGGAGATAACTCACACATGCTCCAAGTTCTATATATAATTAATTAAGCAATAAAAAACAAGTTAACCTTTGGCTAACGCGAGCGTGGATGATGATAACATTCACAAGTTAAAACATGTTTTACCTGGGCAAGCAATGCATAAAGCATCTTAATCACAGAAGAAGATTCCATGATAACATCATTGAAATGGACTGAAGAATTTGAAGAACTCTTCCCTCCCAGCTTTCAAGCCAAGAAAGTCTAAGACTGTAATCAGAAGACCTATCAGACCAAACCTTGCATGTGCTGAAAGAAGACATTGAATTGCAAGAGAACAAAGCATGTAAATTTGTGATTTGTTCCTTTTTGTCTCTGGGATGAAACAGGATTTTTTTTTTTCCCTTTAGTATAAGCTAATTTTGTACTGTTTTATGTGAGTGGTGAGACAGAACCACAAGGAAACAAGTCAAGACAGACAGCTTTAAAGAATAAAAAATCACTTTCATAGAGCTTTCTATGACATAAAACAAACGATAAACAGCTGTTCTACCTCACTTTCATCGCTGTATACGTTTCCAACAAGTAACCTGATCATTTTTTCAATGTCAAAACTGAGAATTTTAACTTGCCTAATCTCATCTTCAAGCTGGACTCTCTAATTCCATTTCCTTGGTGTCGGCCTGTTTATTCTCTAATGGTAATAAATATTCTTTCTACACTGCTTATATTTGATCCTCGCTTGTTCTTCAATGCCCCAAATCTAGAAGTCCTTCCATTGTATCACAAAATGTAGGGTTGTGAATAAAAAGACTAGAAAATGGTAGGATTTGCCCGGTGCGCAGCAGTGTTTGTTTTTGCGGTGGCACCTGCTCTTGAAGTTTTTTTAGACACAAGGATTTAGCCAATGATCACAGTTTCACACACAAGGATTTAGCCAATGATAACATTGAGACCAAATTCATGTTCAAGACTATGGTAAAGAAGCAGAATTGATCCACGAGAGATGATAAGAATTGAAAAAATACATGTATTAAGAAGGAAGAAGTAGAACACCATCACATTTACACAAATTTTACAGGTACGAGTACCAAGAACAAAAAAGGATAGTCTTTGAACTTTGGCAAACACATTTTCATATTCTTCACACTTAAACCTCAAATGTGTCTGCAATCCATGATAATCCCAGACTGTCTTCACCAGTACATTGTAACCAATTAAACACCAAACAACAAATCCCAGCCCAAACCCAGACTTTATAAAACAAAAAATATATTAAATTTAAACAGAACAAAACTCCACACCTCGTGTTCATGCATCATGACCAAGGACCCCTTGTTATGCCATCCATGTCTTCTAAATTAATGGAAGTTCAAAACTCCACGAAGGCATTGATTCTTGAAGCTCATTCAGAAATGGGTTTGGTCTTTGACCTATACAGGAGCTTCTTCTTCTTAGAGGTTTGGTTATCAATGGTAAGCACAACCTTGCCAGGTTCACCAATTTTGAATGTGTCTGAGATCACAGGATCATCGGATGAGATAATCTTCCTGGTCTTTGATACGATAACGGTGTAACCATCCTCGGCGCTAGGCACGAATTCAGCTCCATAGCTCACATCCCAACCAAAAACTCGAAGCTCCCAAATGAGAACACATGCCTGAAAATTTCAAGAGCACACAATTTACAATCAATTGGATTTCATCAATGCTCTTCAAAAAAAAAAAAAAAAAAGCTTGAACAGGCTAATTAAATATAGGTACAAACCTCGGACACTGGGAACTCAACAGTGTGCTTTGATGTTGGCTTAATAGTAACATCTGTGACGGTATCGGCAACTGTGAATTCCCCATCCTTGCTCAGTCCACCATATTGAACTGGCACTTCTTCAGGAGCTATGTATCTGTCCATCATCAATAAACACACATAAATACGCTAACAGGCATATGGTAGATTATTTCAATGGCAAGAAATTAAAAGGGAAAAAAGAAGGGAGATGATTAAAGATAAACTTTAAACCACAAAGCAATAAAGAGGTGGACATATCAAGGTACTAGTCAGAACTATTAATGATCAAGCAACATACAGAATCCCCAGAAAGCAATTGATGATCAAACATCACGAAGCAACGATAAAGGTAGGCACACCAAAGAATTACACTTACTTGAAAAGTGTTTCAGCAGACTTGGATGGGCCAGCAAAAACAAACTTGCTCTTTGTCCTGTGTGTCAGGAAAGGGCTGATCATCTTATTGAATGTTAGGTACCACCACGGAACATTGATGAACACCTTCAAATACCAAAAGCCACATCAAATCAAGATTCTTTTTGCAAAAAAAAGAAAAGAAAAGTTAATCTGATTAAAAAGGAATAAATAGATTATCGATCACTTACATTTTTTGCCACAAATTCAGGATAATTATCTTGTAGCAAAGAAAGCGCCTGTTTAGTGGTTTGCCTGAGTGCAGTCTTGGCAGGTCCAGGGGAATTCTTGATATCACTGACCTGAACAATGGTGCAAATACCATTAGGACTAAAATCAAGCTTCCTGATACTCTTCTCCAGGAACTGAATCCTCCACTTCAGGAATTTCGCCCTCTTCTCCTCATCAGCAAAACAATTCTGATACAGCTCCTTGTCCTGGAAAGTGCCATAAACATTGTAGCACACAGGGTGGCCTTCCTTGTCAACTCCATGGGTGAAAACCACCTTTTCCAATTCAGCTCCAAGGTCTTCTTCAAGAAGAGCATCAATTCCAAATTCCTTCCTCCACTTGACAGTGTTCTTGATCATAGTAAATGCATCCTTCACCTTAAAATCTCTAGCTCTCAAGAACTTCAAGAGGATCACATCACTCCTCTCATCGCCAAGAAGTGGAATTCCCCAGATGAAAACTTCCTCCGGGGGTGGTGGAGGAGCAGCTGGGGCTGCTTCCTCTTCGGTTTTAGGCTCCTCTGCTGGAGTTGCCTCGGGTTCCGCAGCAGGGGCGGCCTCTTCTGCTGCAGGAGTAGAGGAGACAGCTACTATCGTCTCTTCAATTGCCTCAACTGTTTTGGCTCCATCCTCATCCACAGCAGCCACCTTCTCTGTCTCAGCCGGGGCGGATGGCTCAGCCTTCTTTTCTTCTTTTTTGACTTCTACTTTCTCTTCCACCTTTTCCTCTTTCACCTCAACCTTCTCCTCCACCACGGGCGCGGGTGGAGGTGGAGTGGAAGCCTCAACCTCAGCAGTTTTAGGCTCTTCTTCAGTTTTGGGTTCTTCGCTAGTAGAAGGAGCATCAGTCTTCTCCTCCTCCTTGACTTCTACCTTCTCTTCAGGCTTCTCAGGCTCAGCTGGCTTCTCCTCCTCCTTGGCTGGCGGCGGCGGAGGCGGGGCGGTGAACTCATGCTTGTTAAGAGCCTCTTGAATGAGTTGTTTCAAATCATCAAGGGCCTTTTTCTGAGCCTCGGGTAGTTCACCAACGACATTCGTCTCTTCTTTAAAAGAAACAGATTGTGTTATTTTCACCTCCTTGGTTGTCTCCTCCTTTGGTTTCTCCACTTCAACAACACCTTCAGCGACAGCAGTTGCTTCTTCAACCACTGCTGGTTTTGCGGGTGCCTCGGGCTCTGGTTCAGGAACAGGTGCCGGTGCATCTTTCCCAATCACAGCTGGCTTCTCCTCCACCGCCACAACTTCCTCCGTGGTGGTTGATGGTTGTGCCTCTGGTGCAGCAGGCTTCTGGGTTTCCTCAGCCATGGCCACAAGTTACGGTTTTTTGGCAAATGAAATTTGGGTTTATAAGAGAAAAGGAGAAACAAAGTTAGTGTCTTTACCCAAAAATACAAGAAAAAGAAACAAGAAAGCTTGTGTTTTTGTGTGTGAGGGAGAGAGGGAGAGAGAGAGAGAGAATTGAATAGTGAGAAGTAGAAAGAATGAGAGGGCTTAAAAGGAGGGGAGGGAGAGAAAATTGCATAGAAGGGAAGAGTGCTGTGTTCTGGGTCTGTTTAGAGAAGAAAGAAAAACCAGTCTGTCAGACCGGTTTGCCAGCTACTGCCACTTGTTCGTGGACCCGACCCGGACCCCACCCGCCCCATTTTTTTTTAACCGCAATACAGTTGGTACGTTTGTTCTTTCCTATGTTTTCTTGTTACCCCATCTGGTTTCATTGCTATGGGGTATCTGATTCGGTTCAAGACTGTTCGGAAACGATATTACAGTAGTTTTTTTAAAATGAAATAATGTTATTATGGATATAAATTTAAAAACATCACATTTTACTTGGGTCTGAAAAATGCCTTGCTTGTTTAAAAATTCTTGGATTTTTTTATTATTATTTTAGTTTTAAATTATTTGTTAATAATTTAAGATTATTTTAATATACTAATTCAAAAAAATTTAAAAAATAAAAAAATATTATTTTAATATATTTTCAAACAAAAAACAATAATTTCTATCATATTCTTAAATACATCCAAAATCAATGATATCATCAGGTCTTTAAATTAGTTGAAAAATAAAACCAAATACTCAAATCAAATTTTAGCTCTGTAAATTATAAGGTTAATCTGCTAATTACATTTTATTTTCTATAACATATTAATTCTACATGCTATTTAAATAAAAAAATTATTAGATTACGAAGAAAAAAATTAAAAAATACTAAATTAAAAGAATTATTTAAAAAAAAATTAAAATCTCAGTTATTTCATATAAAAAAAGCTTCTTTTTTTTTTCCACAGGAATCGGGGCTCCTACCAGCCCTCTGCCTCCATCACTGCTCATATTATATGTATGAACAGAAAAGGAAAATTAAAAAAAAAAAAAGAGTGAAGTTTATTTCGGAATTTTGTTGCGGGGAAAAATGATTGGGTAATTAATGATATGAATTTAAAGTAAAGGCATAATATGCAGAATTTCAACTTTACAACCCGTGACCACGTGTATCATCTGTCATTTTAATATCTGTACTCAATTTAATAAATAAATATTTTTAAATCCATCCCTCAATCATCGGGATTTACATCTTTCTCCATTTATTTAGCTACACCTAAATCCAAGGTTTATTATTTTACAAGAGAGGATTTTTCCTTAATACCTTCCACAATTTCATCGGTAATTTTCAATTATAGCGCCATTAAAACACATTAATATTTAATATATAGTGAAGATAATTTAAAGTGATGCACAATGATTGCCAATAATTAGTATATAGTCAAATTTGAAGCGAAATGTGAAATGTGTCTATCTTGTTTTCTTGAAGTGAGTGTATGTATTGTTCTTTTTAATTATTTTTAAAATATTATAAAATTTTGATGTGAAATGTAAAATACATCTATCTTTGTGAGAGCATAAAACTGTTATTTATAGTTATTTTTAAAACATCATATAATTTTGTTATCTAGTAATTAGAGTTTATTTTACCTTGTGTACATGTTACTAGTTATTTGCTTCATTGCAAGTTGTAAATTTTAAAAAAATAATATCAAGAATTCAGGTTTTTTCATATAATTTTTATATAAAAAAATTATACAAATATTTAATTAAATAAATCGATAATAATTTATGGGATTAAATTTATTAAAAATAACTAAAAAAAATTTAAAAAAAATAACAGATAAAAATAAATCAAAATATTTAAATATAAAAAATAAAAAATTTATCTAATTGTATTTATTAAATTAAATCAATGAAAAATAATTGAAATAGAAACATAAATAAAATCAATTGAATAAATTATATAGTTAATCTTGCTGTATTTTTTTATTTTAGTATATTTTTCTAGAGAAACCAGATTATATAGAGATTGCAAACGTGAATTACGGTATCGTCTATAGAATCTTTAATTTGGATCGTGAAAGATAGTACTTCTAGAATTTTTTCTGGAGCACGTGATGAATACTTAACGTGGTGGGTAGAACAATTACTAAACGGAAAGTGAAATTCTAGTAAAAATAAAATAAAACTAAAGGTATATTTAAAAAAAAAAAACTAAGATGCATGAGTGTTTTAGTATGGACTAATTTGGATCATTATACGAGTAAATGCTGTAATGATATTTTTATTATTTATATTAATAGCTAAGAAAATTCAAATTTAATAATAAAATAGTTTTTTCATAAGATTTATTTAATATTATCAAATTGATGTGGGCTAAATTGGTCTCTTTAAAAATAATTAAAAAACTTAATTATCTTTAAAAAAAAACTAGAATAAAAGCGTCTTTTTATTTTTTATTTTTTAAATAATAAAATGACTTAATTACTTTTAAAAACAAGAAATTATTAAGCTTCTTTATATGGTTTTCTTATGTTTTTATTTTTTTAATAGCAAAATGATGAATTTACTTTAAAAATTTAAAAACTAAGGTTATTGTCTAAAGGACATCTTCATCCTTTTCTTATAGGTTTTTTTTTTAATCAAGGATAAATTAGTAACTTAACAAATATGAATATTATTAAACAAAAGTTTCTTGCAAACGTCAGCACAGTACATGTAGTATCATTCAGTGACCAAACACTACTTTTAATGATCTTTTCATGATAAAACGACGCGTGTGTTCAATAGATATTCAATTTGGTGTCAATGATATTTTTTTTCACCTCCTTCTTGATATCACGTCGACCCTTCAAAATTTCAAAGCAGTTTTTCAATTATTTTCTTATTTAAATTTAGGTTATATTTTTTTGATTGTTATTTGGTTTACCCGAACTATATTATCAAATTGAAAATTGTTTTATATTTCACTCTCTTCTAGTTTTTCACATGTCAAATTTAATTTATATTTTTTTATTTGAGATAATTTTAAAATTGATTTGTTTTTTGCGATTTCACCCTCTTATTTTTTATATCATATTTAATCCTTATTTTTTATTGCTATCTTTTTAAATTTGACAAATTTATAAAAAAATATTTTTTTCTTTCTGATTTTATCCTTAAATATTAAATTAATTAAAATTTTAGCCTTTTGATTTAGTCCAAGTATGTGATTTCATGAGTTGTACATTTGAAAGATTAACCTAAATTTAGGAGATTTAATTGGGTTTGCTTTTTTTCTTTTCTTCAAGTTTTTTTTTTCCAGCTTCATTCTTCAATATTTATTTAATTAGAAATTGAGTCTCATTTCTCTTTGCTATTGAGTTATTCGATAATTAACCTTCATCATCTTATTTAATTTTTTTTTCATAAGATTACTTCGATGTTACAACCAGATCACAAATCTTGCATGCTGACTTGAGTGGACTTAGGTCATCTTTTTTAAACCTTTTTTGTATTTTATTTTTTTCTTTAATTTAATCCCTTAGTATTTTGTTTGTTGAAAATTAAATTTTAATTTTATTTTATTTTTTTACTTTATTTGAGGTTATTGTGCTCTCCTTTATTTATTTTTCTTCGTTATCAAACAAGATGCTTCAATATTTGATTTTTCTTAAAATTGATTTTTTAAAATTTTAATTTTATCCTTTAATTTTTAATTAATTAAAAATTGATATTAATGTTTTTTTATATGAGATTTATCTTAATTTTATATTAATGATCATAGGGTTAATGAATTTATTTGATTTGACTCGAGATATACAGATATACATATATATATATATATATATATATATATATATATACACATATATATATATATATAAAACTAATAACGAAAACAAGGTAAAAATACCAATCCAAACTCATCTAGATTAGCATGTCATAACACCAAGATATATATATAAACTTTATTTACTATCATTATATTTTTTAAAATTAAAAAATTATAATCTAGCGCACCACCTAACACCAGCCAACAATCTAGCACCATCCTAAAAAAATAATTCAAAAGATAGGGCCGCAAGAAAGTATTGCAAGGACATTTGGTGTACATAGATTCATAGCTGCTAGTATTCTACGTAGATTTTATTGTGAAACACGTAAGCTCAGGACAATAATTCTTAGCCTTTGAGTCTCAAACTTGATCAAGGGCGTCCTTGGATGTCTATTTGCTTTGATATAAATTTCACAGTTAGATGTCCGTTATAATCAAAGAATAAATCACGGCGTTGTTCAAGCAACGTCAAGTAAACTCAAGCTCGTTAATTACTAGGTTTTCTCTTATATCAAATTAATTTGAAACCGTAGCGGCTGTTAATACTATTATTATTATTATTTACTCTCTAAAAAAATACATATTTTTGGACTTGTGCCCGTGATTAAATCTCCTTTTATTTTTTTTATTTGTTTAACCATTCCAAATCTAATTGATAAATATGATATTTTAATAATTATAATCTAGATATTTTAATAATTTTAATATATTTTAAATATGTATTTTGAGGTTCTTTTTTGCTCTTGTTTTTAATTGTTTCCACTACAATTTTATTCAAGAATCCATAGTAGATTGGAGAATATATATACTTACAAACATGTTGAGATGTTAAGTGGAGAAATCGTTGGATCTCAAAGAAGAAAGATCCAATTATGAGCAACATAAAAAAAAAAAACAAATTACAAGTTTAGAAGTTTTAATAGTTATTTTTAATACCCATTTATTTTGGTTGTTGATCAGTCATTGTTGAGTCCTATAGGAAGAAATTATAGTAATAATAATATTAATTGTACTATCGTTAGTGTCTATAAAATACATTTTTTTATTTAGTAAAATTGTGTCAACTCCTTTTTTTTTTTTTAACATGATGAACTAGACAGGCCGAGTCTTTCATTATCTCTTGAATCACACCAAAATCAGCCTTTGTTAATTTTCCATAATTTTTATTCTGACAAAAAAATTAATGAGATTTTACACTCAAAAGTTCTCTTAGTTATGTTAAATGTTTACATATTTACGTAAATAATATTCAATTATGTATCTTTTTATATTGAAATAGATTAAGGATGCATCACTTAAATGTTATTTTTTTATTTATTAATTTATGCAAATATCTAAACTATTACTAAAATTATAATATAAAATAAAAATCTCGTAATCTGTTAATATATAATTACATATATTTAATATCAAACACACCACCATAACATTTAAATATTTTGGTTTTATAGAATGGTGGTTTTTACTTCGGATTTTTATGATTATTTTTAATTTAATACTGACTTCTTTTGAATTTCAAAAATAAAAATGGTTTTTATTTCGGATTTTTACTATTAATGTGGGCTTGCAATTTTTTTATTTTGTCAAGTCTAAACAAAATAGAGCTATACAATGGAATCCTCTTTTTTTTTTTTATCATATATATATTATTTTAAAGTCAATTAAAGATAACACAATTTGATTGGCTAGGCCTTCCAATGGCCGGCACAGCCTCAAGATCATCTTAGATTGCCGGTATGAACGCAATAACTTGGCGATATACATAATAATTACTTATTAATTACATCCATCAAGCAGCCGCTCAAGATTTTATTCCTCAAAGATCCAATTCCAGCAAAGTACACAGTGACGGAGCTGTCAACAAGAATAAATCACAGAGGCCCCCTTTTCATTTGATCTCGACAACAACCCCAACCAAAAAAATAGCCATAACATTTCCTATTGTGACACGTGTTACCACTCACAGAACAGGCTGTCATGTGATCACAATCCCATTTTCCATTTTTTTCTCCCTAGAAAATTCTTAAAATCTCAACAATCTTAGTTTTTATAATATTGAAAGTATAACTATTAATTCTCATTTAATAAAATAAAAATATAATTATAATAAAAATACAAAAAATAAAAAAATTCTCTAAATAGATAATAGCTAAAGATGTGATTTTCTCTTTTTTCTTTTATATTTATTTCTATTATATATGGATAACTATAGTTTGAGTATCATAAATTCTTTTATTTAATATTATTTCTATATAAAAAATATTATTAAAATCGAGCTTCTCCCATAAAAAAGTATATATTTACTTTTCTTATGTTTTGGGGTAATTTTGATACCATTCTTGAGCATCCTCAATAATTTCTCAAACAACTTGATTACACTATTAAAATCATAAAGAAGAGTGATTTCTTATTATAACTGTGCCTTATAAAATAATAAATGAATTATGATAGGTTGCACCTTATTAAAATATTTACCTAAACAATGTTTCATAAAAGAATAATTTTTTTTATTTAAAATTAATTTTTTTTAAATTGTTTTGATATATTGATATTAAAAATAAAAATAAAAATAAAATTTTTAAAATATATTAATATATTTTCAAGTAAAAAACACTTTAAAAATTAACCTCCACTTAATTTAATTTATAAATACCATTAGTTCTTCATATATATAAAGCACCACGGATGGCAAATGGGAAACATAAAAGAATAGAAAGGACGGAGGAGAAGAAGATTCAAGACTGGGTCCAAAGAGCCAGTCATTTTTTATTTTATTTTATTTTTTGGTTGCTTGTAAAAGCAAGCCAAAGCTGTTGGCTGGTTTCTTTATTTTCCGTCTGTTTCCTCTTATTTGAGTTTTAAAATGCAAATGAATTTACTTTGTTTTTGCAAGGAAATTCAGCAAAAACGAAGGTTACGTGTGGGGTAAGATTTGTCGGGGAAAGGATAGATCAAGCACTTAGCGAAAACGAGAGAGGCTGCTCGCAAATTAATTTATAAGAATCTCTGCGTACGAACCCAAAAAGGAAAGAAAAGAAATAACAAGAGAGACATTATGTTAAAAAAGTCCTTGTAAGATAATGTCATTAAACTTGATCCAGTCAAATAACTTGATTATCGTATTAATTGTATGATCATTGGGGGGTTAGTAATAAATTAGTTTACATGCCCGGCTATGTTAAAATCAATTTTCGTTTAGCATCCACAAAAATATTTAGATTTTAAAGAATTATTCATCATTGTTATTAAATCTAGTGTATGAAGTTAATCCTGAAATTTCTCTTTCTCCCTTCTTTTTTAGTTCAAATTTAAAATTAAATTGTGTGAGAATTTGTCTGACATGACCTAGTTAACTTAACTAATTTAAAGTTAATATGACTGATCGATAAAAAAAAAACACGAGAATGAAATCAAGAAAAGAATGATGAAAATAGTAAAAAAATAAAATAAATACAAACCTAACTTATTTTCTAGATTGAGTTTAAAATTAAATTGTGTGGGAGTTGCTGTAAAGTGTTCCAGTCCATTTAATTAGTTTAAAGACAACCCAATCGACTAGTAAAATAAGTTTGAAGATACAATTAATAAAAAAAACCCTCTTGTCTAACTATGTGTCTAATTCGGGTTTAAAATTAAATAATATAAAAGTTTTTTTAATATAATTTATTGGCCAGTTTAAAAGCAACCCAAACGATTGTAAAAAATAAATAAATCTAAGAATGGAAAGAAAAACAAGGGAAATAAAAAAAGAAAGACTAAATAAAAAAAAAAAGAAAATAAATAATGTTATAAAAAAATTTAGTATAATAGGTTAATACACACGTATTAGTCCATTAACCTGCACTTTGCTTAGGTAAGAAATTTTTTTTAGATGTAAAGAACCATATACACTTTGTGAAAACTTGACCTAAGGTAAAAGGTTCATTGGATCAATATTCTCAAAATCTTTAAAAATATAAAAATGAAAAACTAACTTGCTTTTCTTAGAACTTGATTAAAAAAAATTATTTTTCTATTTACTTTTATGTTTAGGGTCACAATGAGTCGTTACCTGAGAAATAGATTCCTTAGATTTCTCATTCAATAAAAAATTTCTCACTTTAACACATTTAAACACCAAAATCAAGAATATTAAAATATTATCATGTAATATTCACAAATATTAGGATTAAAAATACTATTTTTTAATTTAATATCACTAATATTAGAATTAATAATATTATTTTTAGTCGAATATTCATTGAAATTAAAATTAAAAGTATCAAGATATTAAAGGATAGGAGAATCTCAGTTTCTATGAAACTTTTTTAGGATGACTAGATTTGGATCATTAATAAGGATATAATTTACCGTAATAAATCTGCTATCACTTTGTATATAAACCATCAGTAGATTAGACACAACAAACTATTAATAATTTAGAATAAGACCAATTATATAATTTACCTCAAGTAGGATATTTTAAGTTGATAATTTTTCTCTCCAGTATAATTAGTCCCCTAACATAAATCGTTTTTACCTGGCTAAGATTTCTAATAACTATAATATTACATGACGACTTATTTATAAAAATTAGACCCTTTCTCATCTTAAAACAGTGAAAACACCAAAAAAACTCATTTCTTTAAATTTAAAAAAAGAAGGTAGATAGCCGTGATGTTCAGGTGTGACATTTAATATGAGAAAAAAAATATAAAATAACATTGGTATTGTTGTAATTGCTATTGATATTGTTCTATAAATATTATGAAAAACTAAGCTACTACCTCTAATTTAAGGTATTATTGACACTTTCTAAGCTACTACCTCTAATTTAAGGTGTTATTGAGACTTTCTAGAGTCATTGCCATTCTCTTAAGATGCTACTATTATATTAAAACTCTCTTAACCTAATGAATAAATATAGAAAATTGATCAATATAGGTTGTGTTAATTAAGCTACTTTTCAGGCATTCTAAACATGTCTGTACATGATTATTTTAAAGATGTTCAAAATAATTGTTCTGATAAAGCTACAATAATTGCAGAAAATGAAAGTTATTTGTTAACTTTTTTACATGAATTTTCTTTTTTTTTTCTTTTTATTTCTCCACTCTTTTATATCTTTTCCTTTTTCTTCTCTCCTTTTCTTTGTTTCTACTCAATATTTTTTTTTTTTGTCTTTTGTTCTTTCCTCCCTTTTCTTTTGTTCTCCTATCAAGTGTGAGTTACGGGGGCTATTGATTTGGCCCTTAATTCAAATTGATTCTTATCTTATCCCTCCTACAAGCCTAACATAAAGAGCATTGATATGCTATTGTATGTTGTAGGTTTTGATCGCCTGCTTTAATAATGTCTTTGGCTGGTGTGGCAGGGCATTTAAGAGCCAAAGGCAAATTGGAAAAGGGTTGGAACGGAGGTGCAAAGTCAAGGCCGAAGGGAGATCATGTCTTTTATCATGATAAGGGCAAAACAAAGAGGAAGAAAAGGCCAAGGTCCCCTCTCACGCTAGCCAGAAACCCAGAAACCTGAGGTTGAAGAATGAATTAAATGACGCATCATTTCTTTCCTTTGCTTAATTATGGTTTACAATCAAATAAAACGACAGTGTTGTGGACCATTTACTTTTGGTCCTAGAACTTCTGCTCCTTCTCAATTTTAGTCTTTGGTTGCATAAATTTTCGATTCGACTCTACATTCAAAATTATTTTTAATCTCACCTTTGATCCAACTTAATTTGCTATGTGTTTTTTGAGGCGTTTTGTAGTGTAGCTCTTGGTTCTATAATTTGTGCGATTTTAGCCAAATTAATTCTCAATCTCAAATTCCACTTCATTTACACCTTGATTGAATTAACGAGACCCTCTTAATTTTAACATCATTTCACCTTTTTACTTTTTGTCAAATTAGTTTTAAATGTTATTTAATTTTTTTACAATTAAATTCTTATTTTTAGTGCATTTTCATCGTGGGCCCTTGCTTCTTTAATTCTTTTATTTTTGATTAAATTTACTCTAAATTTTATATATTTTTTTTCTAATTAAGCCCTGATTGAATTAATAACACCTCATTATTTGTCCAATTTTATCCTTGATATATATATTTTTTCTTTTTGATTATTTTGTGATTTTTTGTTTTTATTTTTTATTTTTCAACAATTGTCCTTTTATATATATATATATATATATAAAATTGTCCAATTTCGTCTGAAAAATACTTATTTGCATTTTTTTTTTAATTTCTAAAGAGGGTAAAAATTGGATCAGGACACATGAAAGAGTTTGAAAGTCTTCTGTGTTGTCAAAAGTCCTTAGCCATGCATATGGCAAGAGTATTCATCACGAAGAAAATGGTTTGTTAGCAGAACAAAAGAAATTCAAAGTGAAGGGGGAAACGAAGCATGGAGTACATTTTATCCAGATAAATCGAATAAGTACAATGTTTAAGGGATGGCGATCCATGGATCATTAATCGGACATTGTATCAAGATAAGTTTTTGATGAAGTTTCATCCTATTAGGGTTCTAATAGAGCTGTGCCTGACAATGATAAATCAACCATGACAAACTTTATTATATATTTTAATGGTCCAATGAAAATAGCATCTAGTTGTGTTTTCCTTTAATAGGAGGAACAAGGTGAAATGGGGATTGATGATGAGGATATAATTACATTGCAACTAAATCAACGTCCAAGGAGAACAACTGTAAACCAAGCCCGTTACAGAGATGATAACTACATGATTACTTATTCTTGTTCCTTTGTAGGACCAATTGGTGATGAGGAGCCATCTTGCTTTAAAGAAATTTAGAGATTTAAAACATTAGCAGAAGCCATGGATGAAGAGACGGAAAGGAATGAAAAATGGGACGTTGTGCCAAAACCTAAAGAAGTATATTCTGTGTCTTGCAAATGGGTGTACAAGATTTTTTATTTTAAAAAACTAACTTAAGTGCAGGGAGGTTCAAAGCAGGGGCTAATCGCCCATGGTTTTTCTTAAAAGTATGGTGAAGATTATGAAAAGACTTTTAGTTCCGTGGCTAAAATGACTTTTGTTCAGTTAGTGCGACCTACGGCAGCCTCTTGTGGTTAGAAACTCAGAACATATGGCAGCGCTTGATATAAAAAGTGCTTTCCTTGACGGAGAGCTTGAAAATGATAATATTTATATGTATAAATCTTCAGGGTAAATTTCAAGTATCCATTCAGATTACATGTGCAAACTCAAGAAGACGCTTTATGGATTAAAACAGGCTCCTCGAGCATGATATGGTAAGATTTCTCAGTATTTACAGTTCTGTTGTTATTTGGCTTGTTGGAATGGTACTCGTCTTCCAGCTTCTTCTCCTACAAGGGGTCTTGATACTATCTGTCCTTCGTACTACAAAGCCCTCCTTGCTGATAGATACGAAAGTAGCTAACTGAGTTAAAGAAATCGGTTTCAATCGGTAGAGGTGCTCCGAGTTTTTCCCATTTATTGTTTGCTGAGGATGATGTTTTATTTCGCATGCCAACATTAATCATTTTCGGGTTGTCAAAGATTCTATAGGACAGTTTTTGCTTGTCCAGGTATGGCTGTTTATGAACAAAAGTCTCGGGCTTATCTTTCTTCGCATACTTGAAGACGGCATAAGAGCATAGAAGGCGGCGTCTTTGGCTTTTTTCCACTCTGGATTTGAAACTTTATCTTGGTCTGCCACTCCATGCGAGGCATATCAAGTTGACTTTTAAGCATATTATAATGTTAATCACAGATTGGAAGATTTGTTGGTTTCCATCCTTTGTTTGTGATGAGATGGATAGGATTTCAACTTTCCTAAACAGTATGGAGGTAAAATGGCTAGATGTAGTAATATCGTAATGCTCGGTAATCTAGCCTGGAAGCTCTTACAAGGTGATGCTTTGCCTTGGATTGTAAGTGTGACAGAAGTATATCATAGGTTCTAATAAACTGTCCTGTCTCTTCCTTGTTCTTCTTCTCCGGTTTGGAAAGCTATACACAAAGCTTCGACTTATTTTCCGTGATGGATTCTGCGGCATGTCGGAGACCGGGCTGCCATTAACCCATAGAGAGACTCGTGTAGTTAGTGGTGTTGATATTAGAGATAAAGACATGAAGGTCTTCAATTGGTGATGCTTAGGGTGTCGTTCCTAGGGCCTTAGACCTTGCTTTTGTTCCCTAATTACCCAAAAAAAGAAGAAAAGAGCCGAGGTCCAGCTTCTTCTCCATTGTTGCCTTAATAACTGTTTATCTCCGTTAATCAAATAAAAATTAATAATATTAAAGTGAAAGTTCTATTCAATTTCCCTTCTTAATTCTAATAACCACAACTATTCATTGACTTCGGTTTTCTTTTGGTTTATAAGAACAAAGGAGAGAGCTGGAAATATGGGAGAGAAACCATGTTTTTTCCTCCATTTATGATGAGAAATTATAGTAGAGATCAGAAGATAGCCATTATATTAGAGATCAAGGAGATACCCACCAATTTCTCGAAGAATAACTTTTTTTTCTTTCACCCGCCCTTGAATTCCTTGAATGCTACAAAAGGGACTTGACAACAATAAGACAACGGAAATATACATAGAGGCTCACACACACACACGCACACATATACACACGCGTACACACCCCGAATACAATCATATTTTATTTTGAACAAAATGAAATTTGATTCTGATTTGAGTGTAACTTTTTTGTGCTTCGAACTCTATAGATAGATAAAAGGGCAAGAGCCCGTGACTTCGTATACAAGTTCAAATTCTATTCACTTATGGTATTTTGTTTGTTGTGACCATGAAATTCCAAAAAAAAAACAAGATAAAAACATTTTATGTGGGATTCAAAGCTTTCAAAGAGATAAATGGCCCATTATTTGAGTGCATGCACTTGGAAATCATGAACAAAAAAAGATAGCAATTCAAATTGCTAAAATATTGATAGGATGAAATGATTGTTTGTATTTCTGCTTCAAAAATACTTTTTTTTTTTTAAATTAATTTATTTTTATTTTTATGATATTTTGTTTTTTGGAACATGAAATTCCAAAAAAAAAAAAATCAATAAAAACATTCCATAAAGGATACAAGCTTTCAAAGAGATAAATGGCCCTTTAATGAGTACACGCACTTGAAAATCATTAAAAAATAAATTAATATTTTTTAATATCACCTAGATGGTTCAAATTGCTAAAATATTGATAGAATGAAATGATTGTTTGTATTTCGGCTTCAAAAATACTTTTTTTAAAAATTAATTTATTTTTATTTTTATGATATTTTGTTTTTTTGAACATGAAATTCCAAAAAAAAATAATTAATAAAAACATTCCATAAAGGATTCAAGCTTTCAAAGAGATAAATGGCCCATTAATAAGTACATGCACTTGAAAATCATTAAAAAATCAAATTAATATTTTTTTAATATTTTTAAATTATTTAATATATTAATATCAAAAATAATTTTTTAAAATTAAAAAATATTATTTTAATATATTTTCAAACAAAAATTATTTCTAAAATAATTATTATTACATTTTCCACCGCACCCCACCACACTTGTTACAGGCGCACTTGCTTTGGTTGGGACATGACATGCTGTCGTAAACTCAAAACTCGAGCGTGCCTGATTATTCTCTGGCTAAGAATTCTAATAGCACAATTATTAAAGCTTCTCATAGAAGACGATGGCTGCATTGACGCTCAAGAGTTTGAATATATCGATTTATAATACTCATTACATTGTCAAAATCTAAATTTAATTAAAACAGAGTAATAGTGGAGTGTCTAAGACATCAAATCAAAATAGCCTCGAACAATAAGCAAGGCATACCAACCCAAAACTAAAAAAGCAGGAACACTCAACAAAGTCCAACTGCTATTAGAAACTAAGAACCTGAAATAATATTAAGAATGAGGGGTGAGTTCAACCAACTCAGTGAGGGAATAATATTTAATATACATTTGAGATATTTTTCATATTAATAGTTTGTAAGATGATTTATCTTGATATACATATATATATATATACATACTAAACATATCATCATAACGTAGTAGAGTACATGTCAAAGATCAGATGGCACTTGAAGGTGACCAGATGACACTCAAAAGTGACTAGATGGCACCCAAAGGTGACCACTGTGGGATGATCAGTCGCCACAGGCTGATGCCTCTCTCACTAGCTAGGTATACAGAATCGTAGGTGGAGTGTCCTTTCGACATTACTTCTGCGTTGCCGGTCATAGACCCCGGATTCGGGTCGTGACAAGTATAATCATAAGTCATTTTACATGGAAAAGTAAGGAGTTCCCCCACTACAACATTCAAGATTTCTTTTCTCTAAATTATGCAACTAGGAATCAACAACCTTTTGAAATCAATAAAGCATCTTAAAGCCGTATCGAATAGCAGTTGTTACCAACCTCATGCAAACAACAAATGAAATGCTTGAAGACCATACTCTCACATAGTTTTGTAATTTATATCTCCAAACAACGAGCAAGAATAACAAACAACCTTCATTGAATGACTATAGAAACATAAATTTGATGCATCTAAGATATATATATGGCCAAACAGATAATGGGTAGATTTGGAAAACATTAATTATTTTGCAAATTTTTTAGTTATGCTAAATGAAAATCGAAGCACCTTAACTTTTTTTTCCCCGTTTTCTAACTATTTTTTCATTCAATTTAATAATTTTCTGGCATATTTCGATTGAATCAGATTTAAATTATAAAAAAATTATAAAATAAAAAAATAAAAGATTAAAAAGTAAATTATGGAGAAAATATATAATTTAATCCAAATTCGTAATAATTTTCACTTTTTCCCAAAAACTTTATTTTATTCATTTCCAATTCTATGTTAGAGAGAGGAGAGAGAAAGTAATATAAAAACAATACAAAATAGATAAAATTATTGGTTGTCAAAATTTCATTAATTAAAACGGTCATGTTAATAAATTTTAGTTAGTTAGCAACGTATTGCTTGTTTTTTTTTTTAAAAAAAAGAAGGAAAACAACATATCATTACCTAAAATAAATAAATAAATATAATTTGGATATGCAGGCCCGACCTAGACCCACCCACATGGGCGTTGCCCTTTATATATATATATTTTGCATAGCCATGTTGGTGTTTTGCCACCTTTCCTCTCTTCTCCAGATTAATGCACCCCCATTTTCTTCTGCTTTATGCTTTTTAGAAAGTGGTAACATATACTCTCTCTGTTTCCCTCTCTAAATGCAGATGGCACTCACTGCTCATGCGTTTCATCATCTCTTTTCTTCCTCCTGTTTTTTTTTTTGGCTGGGATTAACAATGATATGGACCTACGGCTTCAAGTGGATATTTGATTCCGAGTCTCGGGTTCTTTACTAAAAAATAGAAAGTCTAATTCACATCATGATGAAGAACAGTTTGTAAAGTCTTATAACCATGCCCTACTTTTCTAATCTCTCTACGCGTTTCTTTTCCCTGTAAAAGGAGTGCTAGAGTTTAGACAGCTAGATGCAATTATCATACATTGGCAGCGAGCTGGAGTAAGCCTCATGCGAGGCAAGGGAATATATAGCAAGATGGCCTCGTTTTTTTTTTTTCTTTCTTTTTTTGCTATATGTTCTATCCATGACAACCAACATGCGATATTCTTCTTGCAACAATTTCTCTGTTTTTGGAGATTATGGCGATGTGATAAATATAGGAGATGAGCATCTGGATGGTTTTTTTTTTTTTTTGAGCTTTTGAGGCAAATAAAAGGTTATCTTTAAAGAGATCTCAAAACTGAAAAAAGCTCACTCACGTAATCCTCCTCCTTGAAGTAAAACCCACAATGAACATAGTATTGACGTGATATAAAACCATGTTTATTTATTAGAAAGTAATTTTTTTTAAAGTGAATTTTAAAAAAATAAATTATTTTTTGATATTTGATAGTGTAATGAAAAATAAGTTGAAAAATAGTTTTTAGTATTTGGTCATATCATGAAAAATGAGCTGGAAAATAACTCATTAATATTTTATTTTTCTCAAGTTTATTAAAATAATAAGAAATAAATCTTACAAATTAAATAGTTGAATGAGAATGAAATTGAAAAAAATATAATTTCATAAATTAACTCAAATAAAATAAATAATAATCAAAATAATAGATATCAAATCTAAACGATTAAAAAATAAAAGATGAAGAAATTAAAATAATAATAATCAATATTTCATAAATTATTTCAAATAAAATAAGTAATAATCAAAAGAATGAGGACCAAATTTGATAGATAAAAAAAAATTCAATAAAAAAATGATAAGAAAAAAACAAATAGCAATTATAAAAATAAGGACCAAAGTTAATATAAAAATTAAATTTTAAGAGATGAAATTAAAAAATAAATATTCAAAATAATATATATATATATATATATATATATATAGCAATCAAAAGTTTAAAGATCAATTTGATATAATCAGCAAATAATAACATTTCTAAATTTTTCACAACTTCCAGAAAGTATTTTCCGCCTAAATTTTTCAGGAAAACACTTTCCTGAAAACCAAGGTAAATTTTCCTTTGACTAAAAAGTGTTTTTTGTTGATCAACTTTCCTAACAACAAATAAATACAAGAAACTTTAGAAAGTGATTTCTCAAAAACTATTTTTCGGAAAACAAGCACAGTAAAAAAAATACTTTTCTAAAAACTAAGTTAAATTTTTTTTGACTGAAAAGTATTTTTCATTAACTAGAAAATATTTTTCATTAACTGAGAAGTATTTTTTATTAATCAGCAAGTATTTTTTATTAATTAATTTTTTAAATAACAATTAAATATAAAAAATTATTTTTTAAAAAACAAACATCACTGCAATAAAAAGCTAATGTCCAACCGAAACCAAGGGAAATGTTGCTTTTGTTCCAAGGCAACTACAGATATCTCTGCCTATTAGTACGGTTTTTTTTTTAAATAATAAGTAAAATAATACAGTTTGAAAAACAAAATAGTAAAATAACATTGTTATATTGCAATTACGAAACAAGACGTTATATTTGTCCAGAATTGATTAAAAAACCAAGTGACTTAGACCTTTTTAGATTGGATTCTGGACTAGGTTGACAACTATAATCCGAAACTTGCTTATAGATTTGGGTTAGCAAGTTAAGGATCTATTTAACTTTTAATTAAGTGATAAATATAAAGTTACTACTTGTGCATATGTTTTCTTTTTTTCTTTTGTATTTTCAATCTAATAGTTGTTTTGTATATTTTTTCCAGATAGATAAATGCATGTTTTAATAGATTTTTAACAACAGTAGCACATGATGCTGGTGCTGTGTTTTCATGACTAAAAATTAAAGGTAATAAGACTATCACTTTTTTTCTTACATTTTTCTCGTAATTATGTGTTTAATTATTCATATTTTCGGTATGTTCTTAGATTTACGGTTTTACAATGTGTCATTAGGGAACCATCGCTAAGATAGTGAAATGGAATCCTAATTAAGTCGAAACTCTGGTGACTCTACGTAATTGTATACTTTTTCTTTGAAATTTGATATATATGTTTACGAATTAAATTTTTAAAACCATACTTTTTTAAATTCAGTCAGGTTTAATGCTTGAATTCTAGGTTTTGACTGAATTATTGAATTACTTAAATTAATTTTTTTAAATCAAAACAACATTATTTTAATAAAAAAAAAAATTAAACCGAGTTTTGTTAAGTCAGCCAGGTCACACCCGATTTTTCTTTCCTTTATTTTTTTTAATCTGACTCAATTCCAACCCCAAGCTGGCTGAGTTCTGGATTAACTTATCAGGCCGGGTCCAGTTTCTAAACTATGCTTAAAACAAACATGTTTGATTTGTCTTAATACTTTGATTTTTTTAATAATAAATTATTATAATTTTAAGAGAGGTTTCAATAAAAAAAAAAGAGAAAGAAAGAAAAAGTATTCTTTAATCAATTTATTTTTATAAGTTATATGAGAAAAATAAACCAATAATTAAATTTCAAAATTTTCTTAAAAGATGAAAAAATATTATAAATTTTTTACTCTTATTATTAAATATTAGTGAGTCGAATTATTTTTAATTTCAATAGTTCTTAATTATGCAAATCAGGTTCATTTACTATTATCTATAAAATAAATGCCAATATTAGTATAAAAAAGTTAAAATATTATTTGAAAAATAATTTTAGATCCTTTTAGAGAGGGAGGGAGAGAATGATGTTTTTCCTTCATACCTTATTTTCAAATTCAGTTTTCTATTTTAATATTAAACTAAGACCACTTCACACTCCAATTTTCTAAACCTTACTCCAATGTTATTTTTATATTTAAAATACTATATATCATCATAAAACATAGTCCAATGTTATTTTTACCGAACTTAACATATGTTAGAAAAAACCTTCAGACATAATAATAATTTTATTTGAATTAAATTATGAGTCCATGACCTTTTGGCTAATAATAAATGCCATCCTTTTAGGATCACCACACCTTGGTGAGAGTCAATTCTTATGCGACTCCGTTTTGATTTTCCATCTTGGTAGATTGTTCGAGGAAGTTGAGTTTTATGCACCGAAACTTTAATCTCTTTAAAAATTTGACCTCCATAAATCCAAAAATAATCATATGCATGGAACATAAAAATAAATATTGGGACGGGATATAGGATTTTACATCTTATTTATTTTTGCATTTCAAAAAAGTTTTTTTTTAAATAATTTTTTTATTTTAAATTAAATTTTTTTATTTTTTAAATTGTTTAATATACTGGTATTAAGAATAATTTTTTAAAATTAAAAAAATATTATTTTAATACAGGATTCCAACTTATTCTGCTTAGTGTTCTTGCAACGCAAGGAAAATCTACCTAGCTCAGATGAATCTTCAATTCTTTCTTTTCCCTTTAAATAACAATGATCTTTTCGAAATCTCTTTTTGTTTACCGATTGGCAGTAACGGCGAAAGAATAAATCTAAATTGCTCCTTCCCTGTTATAAATGTATGATCTAGCAAAGTACAAGTAGGCAGAGAATCCCAAAGCACTAAGAACAGCAAGCAGCCAATAGAAATAATCAAGGTGCGCCCTGTTGAGATTGTTAGCGAACCAGCTCTCTTGACCATCTCTACTTGTTGCTTTATTGATGGTAGAGATAAGAAAGGTGCTTAAAAAGCTTCCTATTCCAAAGATACTGAGGTAGAGTGCGATACCCAGACTCCTTAGTTCCTTTGGGACCTGATCATAGCAAAACTCTTGAAGTCCAACAATGGTGAGCACATCAGCAACACCGCACAGGATATACTGAGGAACCATCCACCAAATACTCATTGGGACTGTCACTTTTGGAAGATCCACCAGCCCATGATCTTTGGCGGTTTCAAGTCTCTTCATTTCAACAAGAGCTGCAGTTACCATGGAAATCGCAGAGAAAACCATTCCGGTTCCAATTCTTTGAAGCATTGTGATGCCAGAAGGTTTCCGGGTGAGACCTCGTGCTATAGGGACAACAATGCGGTCGTACACTGGAATAGAGATCATGATGGCAAACCCGATGAAGGTTTGAAGTGAAGCAGCTGGAACTTTGAAGCCTGAGACAATTTTTCTGTCCAGCGTAGCCCCTTGCTTTGTGAAGAAAGTTGAGGTCTGTGCAAACGCAATTGCATAAGCCAAACTTGTGATCCATATTGGGACAAGTTTCAACAACGCTTTTGTGTCTTCTACATCACTGACACTGCACACATTTTGATCTTCTACAGAACCATCTGGTGCAAGCAACGCTTTGTTGAGGAACCTTTAAAATAGGAGCAGCTAGCTGTGTTAGAACTCGTAACAGCCTTTAAATGGAGAGGTGCTGAATGCTTGTTCTATTCAATACATTTTCTAGTCATCAAAGAAAAACTTATTCCTCTTACTTGAATTGTCCCGAACATCGATCCCACAGGCAAGCATCCTCTTCACTAGGCATAGCCGAAGGAGTGTTGTGCCGGTTCCTAATCGCTCTAACAATCACTCGGCCAATTCTCATGAATGGATTATTCCCGTTCTCTTTTGCACTATACCTGTAAGTTCTGCTTCCAAGCAAGAAAACAAGCAGGGCAGCTACCAACACAATACAAGGGATTCCAAATCCCAGGGCCCAGCTGAGGTTATCTTGGATGTAGACCAACACGATGAGTGTTACGGTGATGCCAACTGATATGGCGAAATACCACCAATTGAAAAATGAGCTCTTTGCTTTACTCTCCTTCGGATCTTGCCCATCAAACTGATCACCTCCAAATGCCTGAACGCATGGCTTGTGCCCGCCTTGACCAACTGCTACTAGATATACAGAGAAGAAGAACAGTATTACTTGAAACCGAGGAGGAGCACATAACCTAGCATCCTTGGTGCTTCGACAGTCATGAAGGTTAACAGTTGTTAGCTTGGCTGCAAGTGTCAACAAGCCTAGTCCCTGTGAATCACCCAATTCAGGTGGATTATGGTTAGTATAGGAACTTAACAGTTATAAGACGACCATAAAAACATCTCCTTGAATTTATTCGAGCTCCAGGGACGTGGATGAAAACAAATGTCAAGTTTGAGCACTCCAGCATCATTGAAGATTAGTCCTTTGAAAAAGAGCAATCTGGTCCCTAGCTCATTACGAAGGAAGAAATGATTTAATAGTAACACAGGTTACACATAAAAAAAATCTCAAGAATCAATAACACTCTATTATTATGAAAAGACTCTTAAAATATTTAATTGTATTTATCCATATAAATTTATTACAAATCTCTATATAAGAAAAAAAAACAAAAATCCCTAATAATATATTGAATAGGAAAAATTTTAGAATAATTTTATCTGTTTTAATTTAGTAATTTTTTCCATTGATTTATCTTTTAAAATAGAATATTTTACATTTTCTATTCTTTATTTTATCTTAACTTTTAAGTATAATTTTAGCTCCTTTTTGGTTTATAAGCTTCATAATAACTATATATATTATATAAAAAATAGTAAAAATACCGAGTCCGATTAAATGATGATCTAAGTGCCCGTAAGTCAGATCCAAATGATACAAGACCTAAATTTCATCTAATTTATTTATTAATTCAAATAAAAATAAAATATAATTGGAATGAGATATCTGAAACCCTACGGGTCGTATGGAATGAAATTCTCATTCGTGACGACATGTCAGACCGCTGTCTACTCGGCCGAAAAAAAAGAGAGAGAATAAGGGAAGTGGACGCCCGTCATGCCATCATTGACCTCTTTATGGACAAAAGACACAAATGAGACGCATGGAAAATCTACTGGCCTCATTATATTTTACTTTTCTATTTTAAAAATATTTTTTAAAATTTTATTTTTATTATTTTAAATTAATAATTTTTATATTATTTTAATATGCTGATTTCAAAAATAAATTTTAAAAAATAAAATAAAATATTATTTTAATTAAAAAATTTAAAAAACAACCACTATTCTACCAACAAACAACAGGCGTATCATTCAATAACTGTACAAGATATTTCATATATTTATTTAAATATTTAGTTTCATATAATCAACGTATCTTAATCAATTTTAAATTAGTAACGGTCAAATTTACATAGACTAGATAAAAGAAAATAGGAGAGCTGAGAGATGAGAGGGAGGAGGCTGACCAAGATGTAGATGAGAGAAGCGGCAATAATAGTCCGGTACCGGCCAAGAAAAGAGTCGGCAACAAAGGCTCCTAAAAGAGGCAGCAACGTGGCCGTGCCGGACCACGTATTCACATTGGCAGCGGCACTGGCCGTGGACTGACCAAGAGGACCCGTCAAGTACGTTATAAGGTTCGAAGATATCCCATAATATGCAAACCTCTCTGCAACTTCCACAGCTACACACACACACACGAACTGCAATATTCAATTACCAAGTTTCATCAGAAGCTTCAGTTCATATGATGAAATTCTTGATACACGGACGTACCTATGATGAAAGAGGCTGATCTCCAGCCACCTGAGGTGGATCGGTGAACTGGGTTGCCTTTGTAGTCGACGGAGCCATTAACAGTGCCTTCTGCTGCTTCCATTAGACGGGTAGGAGTGCATGCTATTACTCCCTGTGTCCGAGTAAATATTTGAGAGACAAGGTGTAGTAAATTGTCAGCTAGTTAGATAGCTGCTTATAAGCAAAGCCAAATGCTAACTATTTACCTGATAAAAAAATTGCCAGTTGACCCACATATCCTGCCATTTGTTTCTTAGTTTCCATAATTGCAAATTGGGACCCACCACTGTCCTTCACGATAAACTTAGTGTTTCTTTTTAAAATAATATATCTAATATTTATTTTAAAAAACTGAATGATAAAAAAAACTAGCATATATTGCTTCCTTATTACTGACTAAAATCTATCCTCCCCGCTTTTTTCCCTTCTTAATTTTTATAATTTATATGTTGGCGCATCAATTTCAAAAGTATTTTTTTTTTATTATGAGATAGTTATCAAAATCTAATTTAAAAAACATTTTTTTAACAAAATTCAATTTATTATGTGGTGGTTATCAAAAATACCGGTAAAAAAATTTCGAATGGGTTAAAATTAAATCAAGAAATTTTGATTGTCATGTAATAAAAAAATTGAATTGGGTCAAAATTAAATATGAATACTTTTGTTTTTATTGAATTTGACTTCTTATAATTATATTCTACATCTTATTTCTTTTCAAACTTCTCGGAATTTAAAGTCAAACTCGTACAGCAAACTTACCCTCCTCCACAATTCTTAATTATTTGCAGTCAACCCTCAAGTAATAATTAATTATCAGCTCTCTTCACGACAAAAGGGCTCATCTAGATTCAAATTCTTTCTTTTTCGAAGGACTTGAGATACAATTGTAAATTGGGATTTTGTAATAATGGATTTTTTATACAGTGGTATTGATTTTTTAAAAAAATATATTTAATATTAATATATTAAAAAAATAAAAAAATAAAAGAATTAATTTATTTATTTAAAAATTACCTGAAACTCAATTGCAAGCAACCCTTTAACGGGTCTTGCTTATCCAAACAAATAAAAGACAAGAAAAAACCACCTCAAAAGGCACCCATAGATTGTCTGCAGTCAGCTGCTTTAATTGACTGATGAAATCAATCACACAGTGAACATTAGAATCATATTATTTGACTGGTCAGTTAGGTGACTTTGGGTATGTTTTAAAGTAATTTTTATGTTGCTGTATATTAAAATAATATTTTTTATTTTTAAAATTAATGAATTAAAACAATAAAAATATATAAAAAAAAATTAATTTTTAATAAACTATGGTTTCCATTAAGTTTCCAAACTGTGACTATATGTCAATCAATATTGTAAAGTTACCCGCGATGAAAAAACAGCAGAATTCCACCCACTGGATTTGGATGTACAAACCGGCCGACCTGTGGTGCCATCTGAACGGAGTTTCGGTGGCCATCTGTGGTCTGTATCCACGCTCTCGATGCAGTGAGCAGGATTTGTATTGCCCTTTTACCATCTCCACCTCTCCACGTAAGCTGTATTTGTTTTTTAAAAGTGATTTTCGTAAAATTATTTTTTAAGTTTTTTATATTTATTTATTATTAAAAAATAATTTATAAAAAAAAATATTTTTTATTCAAAAAAAATTTAAATTAATTTTTAATAAAGTATCTTTTTAAAAAATTTAGATGGAAAATACTTTTTAAAAATTTTAAAAAATTTAAAAATTTCATATTATTTATTTATCATATCAAATTTGATTTTCAAATTTTTAATTGTTATATATGTTTTGTTTTGAATATTTATTTTTTAATTTTATTTTTTAAAATTTAATTTTTATATTAACTTTGGTTCTTATTTTTATAATTATTATTTATTTTTTCTTATTATTTTTTTATTAAATTTTTTTATTTATCAAATTTAATCCTCATTCATTTAATTGGTTACTTATTTTATTTGAAATAAAATATTAATTTTTATTTTTTTAATTTTTAATTTTTAATTTTTAATTTTTAATTTTTTATATTATTATTATTTATTTACACGTTTTACAATGATACTCAATAGTATTCTAGTTTTATTGGGCCGCTTGGCTTTCTTTTTGTACCTAGGATTTTTTATACATCTCTTTGTATTAGTTGTTTAAAATCAATTATAAAAACATAATTGAGATTATATTCAGAGTTTTACTCCTTTAAATGACATTCTATTTTAGTTTTATTTTTTTATATAATTTATTTGGAGTGAGTTGAGAAGAAAGAGAGAAGAAGAAACTAAAAAAATTAAAGAATGAAAAAATTAGAAAAATTATGGGAAAGAGATTTTATACATTAAGAGGGGGAAATTTAATTAATAGCAAGAACGGAATAATATAATTGTACATAAAAAGCCCTTCTTGAAACAGTTTGGCAATAACGGTAAAATAATAAATCTAAATTGTGTTTCCCCTGCTATAAATGTATGATCTTGCAAAATAGAAGAAAGCTATGAATCCCACTGCACAAAGACCAGCAAGCAGCCAGTAGAAATAATCAACGTGTGCCCTGTTGAGATTGTTGGCGAACCAGCTCTCTTGACCATCTCCACTTGTTGCTTCATCAATGACAGAGACAAGAAAGCTACTTAAAAAGCTTCCTACTCCCATGATACTGAGGAAGAGTGAGAGACCCACACTCCTTAGTTCCTTTGGGACCTGATCATAGAAAAATTCTTGAAGCCCAACAACGGTGAGCACATCAGCAACACCCCATAGGATATTCTGAGGAACCAGCCACCAAATACTCATCGGAACTGTCACATTTGGAAGATCAACCAGCCCATGCTCTTTGACAGTTTCAAGTCTTTTCATTTCAACAAGAGCTGCAGTAACCATGGAAATAGCTGAGAAAACCATTCCTGTTCCAACTCTTTGAAGCATTGTGATGCCAGAAGGTTTCCGGGTTAGACCTCGTGCTATAGGGACAACAATGCGGTCGTATACTGGGATAAACAGAATGATGGCAAACCCAATGAAGGTTTGAAGTGAAGCAGCTGGAATTTTGAAGTCTGAGAAAATTGTTCTGTCCAGCGTAGCCCCTTGCTTTGTGAAGAAAGTTGAGGTCTGTGCAAACGCAATTGCATAAGCCAAACTTGTGATCCATATTGGGACAAGTTTCAACAACGCTTTTGTGTCTTCTACATCACTGACACTGCACACATTTTGATCTTCTACAGAACCATCTGGTGCAAGCAACGCTTTGTTGAGGAACCTTCCACAACAGAAGCTGCTGTGTTAGAACTTAAAAGAGACTTTAATTAAGAGAAGAATTGAAGAGTTGTTTCATTAAATAAATTTTCCATGAACCAAAAAATCAGTAATAAATCCTCTTCATCTTAATGTAAAAGCTTCCTTTTTGCTGAAGTAATGTCTCCTCCACTTCATTTCAATTCTTAAAAAAAGAACAAGATTATTTTTCTTACTTGAATTGCTCGTGACTTTGATGCCACTGGCAAGCATCTTCTTCACCAGGCATAGCTGAAGGAGGAGTTGTGTGTCGGTTTCTAATTGCTTTATGAATCACCCGACCAATTCTCATAAATGGATTTATCTCTTTCCCATTGACACTATACCTGTAAGTTCTGCTTCCAAGCAAGAGAATAAGCAGGGCAGTCGTCATCACGATACAAGGGATTCCAAATCCAAGGGCCCAGCTGAGGTTATCTTGGATGTAGACCATCACGACATGAGTTAAGGCTATACCAACTGATGAGCAGAAGCACCACCAATTGAAAAATGAGCTTTTAGCTTTACTCTCCTGTGGATTTTGTCCATCAAATTGATCAGCTCCAAATGCCAGAGCACAGGGCTTGTGCCCACCTTGACCAAATGCTACTAGATATATAGAGAAGAAGAACAATGTTACTTGAAACTGAGAAGGAGCACTTAACATGGCTTCTTTGATGTTTGGAAAGTCATGAACACTGTCAGATGTTAGCGTGGCTGCTAATGTTAACAAGCCTAGTCCCTGTGAATCATGCAACGCAAGTGGAAGATCATTAGTCTTGGAACATTAGTGATGATACGACATTACAATGAATATCCCCTGCGTTTACTCTTAAGTAAGAATGCATCAGTTTTAACTCGGTATCATAGCTGTAAACAAGCTGTTATCTTTGTCTTGTTGCTGCTCCAATCGTCCAGACTGTTTGCTGGATTTTATCCTTACAAGACTTTTCCTAACTTGAATTACATAAACACTCTTTTACTGTTGTTGTTCCAGCCTTTTATTGCCGTGTTTTGTTACAATCTTTACTTTTATTTTGCTATGATATTGCTATTTTTATTTTTTTCCAATGTTTTGCTATTGTTTTCGCTGGTGTTCCAGCTGAATTTTCTGTTATTCTCACTATTGTTTCGTTGCACTGTTGCTTGTTTGTAGAACTATAATCTTCACGCCATTTGTTGTCGCATTACTCCTGTATTTCTCTGATTTGACCATCTTTTATCAATATGATTGAGTCAATAAATTCAGCAACACAATATGGATCTATATTCATGTCAAGATTGATGATGAAAATGATCGTAGAACACGAAAGAAGGGGACTGATAAAGAAAATCCGTGTATATATATTCTTGTCAAGATTGGATGATATATACTACCATGTCAGAAGTGATATTCTTCATACAAACTCTTTTCCAAAACCAACTCTTTGTTCTCATGTTAACAATGTCAACAGTGTTTCTATGCTGGTCACTAAATCTGGAACTATTGCTTTAACTTCTACTTTATCACCAGACCAAGCATTATCAGTTCCTTTTCTATTCAATTATCTTCTTTCAAAGCATCGGCAAAGGATTTAAAGTCGTACAGTATTAATGTAGTATTCATATTCTTGTCTTTTCCAGGATATCAGCAGCGAAAAGATTGGTGGGTGTGGTGCTAAGAGAGAGGGGCTATATTACATCGATGACATCTACTTCAACAAGTGTTTCTCTGCTGTGGAATCGGGCTGTCAATAAAAACATTTATTTCCAAAATTATTTTTAAACTACAATGTTTCTGATTTTGTGTGTGAAACTTGTATTATAGATTAAAGCCACGTTAGATTTTTTGGTTTTGAATGCGGTAGTCTTGATAGACGATGTATTTTTTTTAAATACAATTAAAAAAACTTATAATTATTTTAAAAATATATTTATTTTGTATTTTTATTTTTTTAATCAAAATTAGTTTGTCATCTTTTCTATATTTGGTTCTTTTATTTTGGAACATTAACTATAAGCATTTTAAAAATTCACTTATTTTTTTATTAGTCTCTAATTTTAATGAAAAAATTATTTACAAAATTACAAAAATTAAAATAATCAAAGGGACAATAAGTCTTTTATATATACATCATTTTCTTTTCCTATAACATAATATATCACTTCAAAAGTTTTCTCTTATGATCATATGTTTTAAATTTTCATATATACGAATAGTTATAATATAGAATAAACTTTCCCTGTAACAAATTTTGACAATTAGATCATGCAACAACATCTCAAATTTAAAAAAGCATGAACCATTTGAAAAATTATTCAACATTTGGATGGAAACAGAAAATTAATATTTGCATGCATAATGCATATAAAAAAAAAGTTTATTTTTGAAAACTTGAAATAAATCACTTAAAACTTAGTATTTTTTTTCATTATTTCCTCTTAGGATGTAATAAATTTATAAAATAAGTTACATAAACAAAAAAGAGTTTGTAATTAAGTTCTGCTGTATGTGAATAAAAAATCATGCTTAAATAAGGCAATATTTATTTTTGCAATCCAATCATGCTTTTAAAAAATTTTAAATTTTCTAACCCAAAAAAGCTGGTATGATGTTGTAGCTAAGCCTAGACGTGGTTGCCAGGCCCAGGCGCTTGGGTCTGGCAATCCATGCCAGATTAAGGTGTGTTGGTATGGCAATCATGTTAAACAAAAGGTGTTTAGGTTTTGCAACCATATCAGACCCAAGTGCCATAGGTATAGTAAACATGTCTGATTTAACAAACAACAAAGAAAGAGGATAATTATGCACTTTAGTGTCAGGAGAGAGAAGGGAAAGAAAAAACATAAACAATCGATCATTAGCAGCAATTAAACTATTATTTATCTACACGCGCACACCATGTTAAAAAGAGCATTGCTGCCCATCCAGTTAGACGATAGATGATCAAATTTGGCCACCGGGAAGTGTCATACACATCACCTTAATGGCACAGGCGTTGTCCACTCGTTGGAATGTGAGGAACACACATCTGTAACTTTTTTATTAAAAAATAACAAATACATCTTGAAAATATTAAAACACCCCTCATGATCCTCTTAATTATATAAAATATTCATGTAAAAATATCAAAATACCCTTAAAGGCAAAGCTTTTTTTTTCTCTCTTTTCTGAGGTCAAAAGCCTTATTTGACTGTACTTGAAAAATTAAAAAAAAAAACTCAATACCGTTGTGAAAAAAAGTCTGAAACATTTATTTGATTGTGAAAAGATGAGAAATTAAAAATAAGACTACTATTATAATCTATAGTAAAAATTCTCTAAATTTTTAGCAACTTCACCATACCATAATTGTTAGATAAATAATCTGACATAGTGGCTTAACACAGCCATTCTTATGGGCACTCAACAGCTACTCACTAAAGTCTTGTCTTATTAAATGATAACAAAAGCTTCTAGTTTTTTAATATAAAAAAGAAAAAAAAGGATTGAAGAACAGAAAATTAGAAAAACAAATTTTTTATTGAAGAGGCTTCTCCTTCAAGGTCTACCCTCCTAAGGTTTTACCTTACAACATTATACACAGCCTCTATTTATACTATTTTTTAGGCTTTTGTTTACATCATTCATTACATTAGAAAACACTGAAGCATACTTAATAATGCACTCTTATAATATAGACAAAAAAACTAGTACAATACTAATATCAACCGACAATAGGTTCATGATCTGGAGAGAAATTCTGATCTAATAGGTTATACTAATCACAAATAGTTTGGACTTGTAGGGCCACGTATAGTCATTGTTTGCAAGCATTTCCATCTCTTGTGGTTTCAAAAGTTGTGGTATGCCCAAAATTATTTGCTTGAGTTTTTTGGTTTTGTTTTTATACTGCATCTACAAGTCATGGAGATGAGCAGAATATTAAGGGTCATATAGATCATAGTCAATTTCTTCATCAGGATCTGTTCCTTTAGACCATAGTTCATCATGAATAATGTTATTCTTAAGGCATACTATTTTTTGCAAGGTTTCGATGTCCAGGAGGTTATCTAAGAGGTTTTCATACAGGGAGTATGGATGAGTTTTGTATACTGCAACCTGTGGAAAACTCATAACCAGATTATTTGTTGAAACTTTGAAGGGCTTATGGAAGATGAAAATAGAGAACAAATTGGCAAAAGCTTGCTTCACAGACTTATTACGAAGTGTACTACTATGTACTTCAATCCGGCAATTTATGGATGAGGCCATTTAGATTTTTCCTGTTGGAGAAAAAAGATTCATTGTGTGGGGTTGTAAGACTAAGTGAGCAACTTGAGAGTATAATACCAGGAGTCTATTAGCCAAAAAGTCTGGAGAAATCTAGAAAGAAAAAAATTGATGGGAAACTCGATAACAATATGGTACAGGTGACAAAAATATCAAAAGAAAAAGTAAAGTTCTTTTGGAAACAATCTAGAAGGTTTGAAGGTAAAGAGGTGAATGAAAGGATATTTGGGATGGATGCCTAAGCTTTGGAAACAAAAGGAAAACATATCATAATTGAGAAGAAGGTAGTCTTGAAGGCTAAACAGTTTGTTTCTGCCCTATAGGTCAAGAGTGTGGTTAAGAACCATTTTTTGAGTAAGGGGAGGTAAATCATTTATAGGGAAGTCTTGTTTAGGTGGAGGCAAATAGGAAGAGGAGACCATAAGAATTAGGGGAAGGAGCAGTGTTTGTGATTTGGGTGGTTTGGTTAGCATGTGTAGGATCAAGTTCTTGGTTTTTTTTTATATGCTCGATAGTGAAAATGTACTTGAAAAACCACTCTACTAATCTCAAAAGTTGTGGATGAGGAAACATCTTATGCTTGAACTGTAGTATTTTTGAAAAAGAGGAATAGTCCACGATCACTGTAAAGTGATAAGCTAAGCTGGCAAGTGAAACTTGAATTTTTGAATGCCATGCTTTACAACTAATATTTACTTGAAAGTGGAGTGGTAATGGGTTTATGACTTCTTGAATAATCCATTTTTGTAGCCACATATATGTCAGTGGTCATCTTTGCCTTCGAGGAGTACAGCACTTCAATACTTGTCATTGACATCAGTTTGGAGTATTCGCTGTCTTGTTAATGGAATGACTAAAACAAGCAAATTTTATATGGCTATCTTTAATTGTCTGACAGCTTGTGTCTGCTTTTTTGTCCAAGGGTCCGCATCTTTCTTGAGCATGAGCTGAAAAGGCCTTGTTATCTGTGCAACTCTAGGGATAAAATTTATAAGGTATTGGACAATGCCTAAAAGCTGTTAGACTTGCTTTCTAGTAAGGGGACCATTTAGAAACTTTTGGATTTCTTCAGCTATATGGGTGTTAGGTGTATAAGCACCATCTGCAAAGATTATGCCAAGAAATTTTGTCACATATACCATATTGCCATCAAGTTTCCCATTGATTTCTTTCTTTCCAGATTTCTCCGAACTTCTTGGCCAGTAGACTTTCGGTACTATACTCTCAAGTTGCTCACTTGGTTTCACAACCCCACACAATGGGTCTCTCTTCTCCAAGAAGAAAAATCTAAATGGCCCCGTCCATAAATTTCCTAGATTGAAGTACATCGCGGTACACTTTGTAATAAGTCTGTTAAGCAAGCTTTTATCTATTTGTTCTTTATTTTCATATTCTACAAGCTCTTCAAAGCTTCATTAGACAATTTAGTTATGAGTTTTCCACAGGCTCCAGTATTCAAAACTCATCCATACTCCCAGTATGAAAACCCTTTAGATAACCTCTCAGACATCAGGACCTTGCAAAAAACAGTGTTTTAAGAATAACATTATTCCTGATGAACTATAGCATAAAGGAACAGATTCTGATGAAGAAATTAACTATGATTTGATGACCCTCAATATTCTGCTCATCTTTTTGACTTGTAGATACAGTACAAAAAAAAAAAAACTCAAGTAGATAATTTTAGGCATACCACAACTTCTAGAACCATATAAGATGGAAATGCTTACAGACGATTACTATGTTTTGGCCCTACAAGTCCAAACTATTCATGATCAGGATAACCTATCAGATCAGAATCTCTCTCCAGATTATGAACTTATTACCGGTTGATATTAGGATCATACTAACTTGTCATTTGTATTATAAGAGTATATTATTAAGTCTGCTTAAGTGTTTTCTGATATAATGAGTGATGTAAGCAAAAACCTCAAAAATAGTATAAATAGAGATTATGTGTAATGTTGTAAGGCAAAACTTTGGAAGAGTAGACCTCGAAAGAAACTTCTTCAATAAAAAAAAACTTGTTTTTCTAATTCTATATTCTTCAAGCTCTTTTTTCTCTTTTATATTAAAAAGCTAAAAACCTTTCTTATTATTAAATAAGATATGACTTCAATGAATAGCTGTTAAGTGTCCATAAAAATAGCCGTGTTAAGCTATTATATCATAGTATTTATCTAATAATTGTAGCTTTTGTTAGAATTATAATATATATAATATATAATGCTTTTAACTTCATTAAGAAATACCACACCAAAAAAACAATATCTTGTAATGGTATAGCTTTTAGCTATTTCTAAGTATCTTTTTTCCCGCAACAAATTCCGGACTAGTTTTTACGAACAATCCTACGCAATTACGAGCGTACGACATTACAGTATGAAACTAGGGTGATGATTCCTGATTGTCATTACACTAGAACCGACCGGTATCCGCTATTGACAAAGAGAAGGGCAAGGATGTTGCTGTCCTTTTCAAAGTCTCAAGGAATCCACATATAAGTTTAACCACATTTATTTTTTAAAAAAAAAATTAATGTAAAATTGATTTACGACTTCTTATTTTAAAAATAAAAATACATTTTTTATATTTTTTAAAGTAATCTTGAAACAATTTTATTTTTAATTAATGGTAACGAAGCTGACTGGGTTTAATAACCTCCGAGCTAACAACTTTCCGATCAAATTATTTATTTGATCATGAATATTAAAAATGATCAAATGCACATAAACAAAGGAATTAAAATATTACCATGGCGGACACGAGATTGGATGCGGTCCCAAGGTAGGTAGCATATCACATGCTTGTCCACCATCATGTAAGCATAATAATTCTCCACGGCCTGTTTTTTAATTTTGTTTATCCTGAATGGGTAGGGGCCTGGGGGTGGGTGGAGATACAAATATATATGAGTATTGTAGTTGTTATTTTTTAATATAATATTTAAAAAATAATTTTTAATATAAATATATTTAAATATTTAAAATTATTAAAAAATAATATTTTAAAAAATAATATTTAGAATGCAGGTCCACACGGCACGTCATTACTCCAGACCAAGCAAATCGAACGCACGGCTCCATCATATTGTGTCTTCTTAACAAGGGTGTTAAGGTACAGGTTATCACTTTAGATTATAGATGAATCAGCTATATAATATATCATCCATTTTCACATTAAAAAACATAATTATTTTCTCTTTCTCTTCAAAGAAAATATTTTTTTATTTTAGATCCTCTTTATATTTTCGTTTTAAAAATAATTTTAAAAAATAAAAAAATATTATTTTAATATATTTAAAAAATAACCGCACCAATCATTTTAAACAAGCTCTGGAAATGGTGGTATGAGAAGTTCTTCCACTGTGATTTAAAATATTGAATCAGGTACACTTACACATTTCCAGTGATTAAAATAACGTTTATATTTTATATTAAAAGGAGTACAGCAAGTTGATCAGTCGAATAAAATTTTCGTGTTTATACTGTTCGATGAAATATATGTGAATCAATGGTCAGATTTCTTCACGAAAGCTAGTAACTAATTTAAAAAAATAAATAATAAAAAAGGCATTGCGGTGAAAAAACAGGAGAGATGAGAGGGAGGACGCTGACCAAGATGTAGATGAGAGAAGCGGCAATAATTGTCCGGTACCGGCCAAGAAAAGAGTCGGCAACAAAGGCTCCTAAAAGAGGCAGCAACGTGGCCGTGCCGGACCACGTATTCACATTGGCAGCGGCACTGGCCGTGGACTGACCAAGAGGACCCGTCAAGTACGTTATAAGGTTCGAAGATATCCCATAATATGCAAACCTCTCTGCAACTTCCACAGCTACACACACACACACGCAAGAACTGCAAAATTCAATTACCACGTTTCATCAGGAGCTTCAGCTCATATGATGAAATTCTTGATACACGGACGTACCTATGATGAAAGAGGCTGATCTCCAGCCACCTGAGGTGGATCGGTGAACTGGGTTGCCTTTGTAGTCGACGGAGCCATTAACACTGTCATCTCCCGCTTCAACTAGAGGAGCAGCAGCACTGCTTCTTTCGGTGCCAGAAGAAATATTCGAAAGATGAGATATAGTCATGGGTAGCTAGTAATTAGCTAGCAGCTGCTTCTCTAAGCCAAATGATAACTATCCACCTAATACGAACATGAAAACTGACTCCCTTGTGCTACCTTGTAATGTTTCTTAATTTCCACGAGTTCAAACTTGTTCCTGCCTGGACTCTGTTATTTATATCTGCAGTCTTGTTCGCAAGTCCTCTTGTTTTCTCATCATTTCCCGGACTTGTCCCTTGTCATATGTTATGAGATGTCTGATAAAAGAGATGCATTCATCAAAGAACGGGACCGGTGTTTGTCCTTCAGGCCCGTTTAGTATCGTGGTTTGGGCTGGTTTCGCTGCAACAACAATTTAGTGTTTGGTTTTGCTATGATCACTGTTAAAAATGAAAAACATAATAAATAAAAATAATTGTTACAGCACTTTTAAATATTTTCGAAGCAACATGTAATTTTCATATGCTTCTCAAACACTTTCCCTGCTTTCTCTTATAGTTGCTTCTTCGTGCAGTTGAATTTGTCATTACAATGACCCAAATAAACTTCAGATATAAAAATCATCTCCTGGAGAGACCCATGGATTACACAAGTAAATATAGAGTACAAATTTTTTTTATTAATTTTAATTTTAATTTTAATTTTTTTAATATAGAATATATATATTAAAGGATTTCAAATTTTATATTACAAAAATAAAATATTCTTCTATTATTTATACAATAAATTTTGAAATAGATTAATAATCAACTAAAAAATATAAAAACAAAAAACAATATCTAGCAATGAGAAAAGATATATTTGAAAAAAAAATCTCCAACAAGTTTTGTCTGGTCATTTGGGTTATAGATTAACCAAACAGGTCAAACGTTGTTCTTAGAGCCAATTGCTAACCAAAGTTTAGATTTAAATAGACTCAATCAAGGCCCGGTTTCACCTGAATCCCGGATTAACCTACTAAACCAAGTCGAGTCTAATAACTATGGTTTATAGGTTAGGTAAATGTCTTTTTAACAAGGCAAATAAAGTAGTAATATCATATCTTTTTCTGAATGATGTTTAAGAGTGTGGTAACTTTTTCTTTTCAAAATATTTTTTGAAATATATCAAAATAATATTATTTTTTATTTTTAAAAAATTATTTTTGATATTAGAACATCAAAATAATCTAAAAATATAAAAAAATTAATTTAAAATAAATAAAATAAATTTTTTAAAATTCAGTTTTAAAATGTAAAAACAGAAAACATACTATTAGATATTTTAATTCTATTATTACTCAAAGGAGTACCAGTACATTATCAATTCCTTAACACATAAAAATTATATACATGAAAGTTTGAGCCTCTTCATGAGAAAAAGAAGAAAAAACACTAGGCACATTAAACAGTATATTCCAGATAACATTCCGTCCTTTCCATTTCATTAAAGAATAAAACACTAATTTCCAAGGTTTTTTTTTTTCAAGTGTTGCAACTAAATTAATGTTTCATTTATTTATTAGAAAGTAATTTTTTAAAAAGTAAATTTAAAAAAAAATTATTTTTTTATGTTTAGTATTGTAATAAAAAATAAGTTGGAAAACACTTTCCAGTATTTAGTTATGTCATTGAAAATGAGTTGGAGAATAACTTATCAATATTTTATTCTTCTCAAGTTTATTAAAATAATGAGAAACAACTTTTACAAATTAAAAGGTTGAATGAAAATAAAATTAAAAAAAATATATAATTTCATAAATTATCTCAAAAAAATAAATAATAATCAAAATAATAGAGATCAAATCTAAAAAAAAATTAAAAGATGAAGAAATAAAAATAAAAATAATTAATATTTTATAAATTATTTCAAATAAAATAAATAAAAAATAATAATAAGGACCAAATTTGATAGATAAAAATTTTTCAATTAAAAAATAATAAGAAAAAAATAAATAACAATTATAAAAATGAGAACCAAAGTTAATATAAAAATTAAATTTTAAGAGATGAAATTGAACAACAAATATCCAAAACAAAATACACACATATATATAACAATCAAAAGTTTGAGGATCATATTTGATATAATCAGTAAGTAATATGATATTTTTAGATTTTCATTATTTTTAAAAAGTTTTTTTAGTCCAAAATAAAAGGAAAACACTTTTTTGAAAACCAAACTAAATTTTTTATTAACTGGAAAGTATTTTTCATTAACCGAAAAGTGTTTTTCATTGACTAACTTCTCTAATAGCAAATACAAAAAAAATTAAAAAATAATTTTTCAAAAAATTACTTTTAAAAAAATAAATATAAAGAGAAAATAAAAAAAAATAATAACCAACCAAAATGTCAAATTATCAACACATGTTAATCCAGGATAGAGAACTTATCCTAATAAAGCTGTGAAGAAAGCCCTATATTCCACTTGGATGTGGCAGGCAACTTTTATTGAAACACAACATTGACTCTTTCGGTGGGTATATAGTGTGATTTATGATATTATTTAAAAATATTTTTTAGTTAAGAATATATTAAAATAATTTGATTTAAATTTTTTTAATTTTAATATTAGAAAGTCAAGTTCATCTTAAAAACATTAAAAAAAAATTAATTTAATATTTTTAAGGTAAATGTTCTTTTAAAAAATATTAAAAAGTAAAAGCTATTGAACTCTTAAATTAAGTTTAAGAAATCAAGACCTCACCAAAAAGATATGAGCTATTTAGAAATGTGTTCCTTAAAATTTTGAAATTTTATTTTTCTTTAAAATTAATTTTTCTTAGATGTTTGTGGATCATTTTGATAAGTTAATGTTAAAAATAATTTTTAAAAAATATATTATTTTGATATATTTTCAAGCGAAAAATACTTTAAAAAATAAATATTATTACACTCTCAAACACCATATAATGAATAGAGTAAGATAAAAAAAAAATATAATTCTTTTTAAATGCAAGGTTTCATTTGCAATCATGTATAAGCCAATAATCAAACATCCATTCACTTCGATTATAAAAAAAAAATCAATACAATTTTACCAAAATAGGTTTGAACTCAAAACTAAAATCTTAGGATTAAAACCCTTCAAAAACTTATTATTGATGCAATAAATCCTAAATTATTGATTAAACAAGTTATACAAACATGTAAAAATCAAGATCAAATCAAAACGAAACCTACAATTAGTACTTAAGACAATGTTCTTTGGATGAACGTGAAGAACATTCAACAACAAAAACCCAGAAATACATCAGTCACTGCCTAAACCAAGAAATGCCTATTTGAGGCTTTAACTTCTATTTTTATTTTATTTACCTTAACAAACCATATTGGTAAAGTTAAAGATATTTAAATCAAAAGAATTAATAAATAACATCAAATCATCAAAAACATGCATGAAGTTTTACTTTTAAAAACCGCCAAATTAAAACAACAAGCATGTTCAACAAATTGAGGTTCAAAATTGATATTTTAACATTTCATGAGACTCGGTAAAAACAAAAAACAGAGACAAAAACATGTATTACCCAACACAAAAAAAAACCCTCTACTATCATCTTTTGGCATATTTCAGAACATTTTATTTCATGGAAAAAATATCTAAGCATTTTCTAAACATCCAAAAAACCATTAACAATAATTTCAAAATAGGATTAACCAAACAAAACAATATTTTCCTTAATCAACCCACATAAGTGTCGAAAAAAATTACACCAAAAAATATTTAAAAACATCATTAAACATACAAGAAAATAATAGAGATGTGCCTCATTGATATCACATGCTAGGTTAGATGAGGTTTTATACCTTTCAAACTTAAAATAATAGCCGCTACTCTTTTGCTCACTTTTAAAAAGAATTTTACCTCCAGTAATTTCAAACATTTCAATGCTAATGAGACTTTTGTGCTAGGCTCGTGAGCCTTCAGAACTAGGGTTGTTTTCAATATTTCTCTTCTCTTTTCTCCTCCTACCTTTTTCTTTTTTCTATTTATTTTTAAGGAGTATTTATAAGTTTTTCTAGATTTTTTAGTGAATTCCATCCAAGACTGATCAACGCTTAATCATTTAATCAAAATGAGAGACTTCCAGACAAAAGTTAATAGTTAGAAGCTCTTATATTAGGCTGGTTTTGCAATGGTGGTTTCGCTAGACTTGGAAGGCAATGAGCCATTTTCTGACATTTTGATCTTTAGATGGAGGTTTTAAAGCCCTTGATAAGAACCATCTGAGAAGCTTTCAAGCGTAAATACATGGAAAAAATAGATGTTTTTTTTAAAAAATAGGTGTCACAATCAAGATTGATTGGGTTAACTATTTTTAAGGTTTCTCTAAAGCAACTCCAATATAAACATTATTGAAAACCACCTAAATTTTGTAGAGGAGGTGCACGCCTTTTGAATCCAACCTTGCTCAATTTAAAGGTTTGTAGTTTTACATTCATTCGTCTAAATATGTCAACTTGATTAATCTAGAATCTGAAAATACAGGAAAAGTTAATTAGGGATAAGATGTTGGAGACTTTCGTGGAAGAATTGAGATATAAATATCTAACTTCATAAACATAAGGTTGTAAAAGGGGTGTTTTATTCACCTGAGATGATCGAAAATGCCATATTCATTTTGCTGAACATGCTCACTTGATCATTCAAAACTGTTAATAAAAGAGATGAACAGTAGGCGAACGACACATCGTTCATGTTAAACCTTAAAAATTAGGGTTTTTTAATATGGAATTTGTCTAATTTTAATTTGATCCTTACTCTTTCAATTATTTTTTAATTGTATTTATAATTATCTTCTAACTTTTAATTGCATGTAATTACACCCCTGCTAAATTCAAATATCAATCCCGAAGTTCAATGCTTTTTACAAACGAGTCCTTGGTTTTTAATTTGTTCAATTTCATCTTTAATTTACTGAAAAAATTCAATTCCTTTTAACTTGACCCCTCATTTAACCAATTTCTACTTTCAAAATTGTGTGCCACTTTCAGGTTGGTCCTTAGTTTTTAGAATCTGCAATTGAGTCCTTAATTTGCCTTTAAACTTTAATTTATTTACAATGAAGCCCTTAATTTGACCAATTAAACCTTTTAAAAGTATAATTTCAATCCTCAGACTTCAATTTCTTCTTATTAACACATAAATTGACTTCAAAAACTGATTTTCCTTGCAAATAAGTTCTTAATAAAATTAATTAAGACTTTTAAAATTCTCATCGAGTCCTTAACCATTCAAATTTATATTTATTTACCCCCAATAAAAATATTTTCACCAATTGAGCCTTTAGTCAGTCAGAATTGGGTTTTTTTATTTTTGCCAATCTTATACATTTTAGTCCTCCAACTTTTTCACTTGTGTTGTTGATTCTCTACCACCAGCTTGGACAATCTTCTAGGCATTCTTCTTGTATTCTTGGATTTTTTATCCTTCTTTTTAAGGTCAAAAGGGGGTAACAATAATAGAAATAATAATTATAAAAACTAAAATATTAAAGAATACTTATTATAACTTTTAACTTTACGTGGATCTTGATAAGACTATGTGAAACTAGCAAATTATGATTTAATTGTGAACAAATGTTATTTATTAGTTTTGAAATCACACATAAACTAAACTTTTCACAGTTGGATCAATAGATCATGCAATTAGGCTTACCACTAGTTGATGGGCTTGGCTAGTAATTGTAATTTCACTTGAAAAAGATAAGTCCCTTAAAAAAATTAATATTAAATCAATAGATGCATAAAGAGAAAAAAAAATAAATAAATAGGAAGACAAAAAAAATGAAGTCTCAAGAATGTGTATTTACGTGTGTTGGCTTAAAAATTATATAATGGTCTAACTTGGTTAGGTTTTTGGCTAGATTTTGCAAAACTTGGATTGTATGGCCTAGCGTGTGTGGTTAGAAAAAAAAAAGTTTTAGCTTGGTTAGGTTTTTGGCTAGATTTCGCAAAACTTGGATTGTATGGCCTAGCATGTGTGGTTAGAAAAAAAAAAATGTTTTAGCTTTCTAGCATGGTGATTGGGTGTATTTATACACCACTCCCTTGAATTTTCTTTATAGAGAAGGAGAGCATATCATTGGCGGAGAAATTGATGTTATACCCATCATTTTGTATTTACCTTGTTCTAAGAACTTCACTTGCTTTCTTAATTATAGAAAATTTCCTTGACATACAAAAATCTTTTAGGTTTTTAGTAGTGAATAGAATTTTATGATTTTTAAAAATTCATTTCTTTTTTACCTGCTATTGCATTTTGAGTCATTTATTTTGATATTGTACATATAGTTATTAGAAAATATTATCAAATCATAAAATCTAATAATTTTATGATTCAAAATGTACTAAAAATCCCAATTGATTAAGATCCTAATAAAAATAAGTTGTTAAATCGATAAAATCATGTAGATTTTATGATTTCATAATTTTAGAAATATGTAATTTGTTTTATTTTAGGCTTTCAAGCTACCACTCCCCTTAAAAAAAATCCTTCCTCATGCAGTTATTTTTCTATATTTTAAACACGATTCAAATATAAGAGTTAAAGATTTGGTTGACTTTAGTGTTGTGAAAGTCTCTAATCTAATTCTACTTAGATAAAACCTTATGTCATGGATCAATGATTTGATATACCCAAGAATTTTTGTCTACGTAGAATGACATTTCTCTTATATTCTGGATGGTTGTTAGAGAATAATATAAATCATATCTTAGAGCCTCACTTAACAGCTTAAACTTTTGGGTTGAGATGGTTCTTTGACATGGTATCAGAGTCTTGATGACCAAATGGTCTCGAGTTCGAATCTCATCATCATCATTTATTTGATAAAAAAAAATTAAGCACAAGATAATGTGGGTATGTGCAAGTTTCAAATCCAAAGGGCTTTCACTTGAGGGGGAGTGTTAGAAAATAATATAAATTATATTTTAAAGCCTCACCTAACAGCTTAAACTTTTAGGTGAGATGGTTTTTTGACAATGGTTAAGCCTTGTTTTGCATGTCTTGAAGCCTCACCTAACAGCTTAAACTTTTAGGTGAGATGGTTTTTTGACAATGGTTAAGCCTTGTTTTACATGAACACAGTATGAATCCATGGACATAACATCTTTGAATTTCATATTTACAATTAACAATAAAAATAGCTAGCTATGATACGTGTTAGAAAAATAATTAATTACTAGTATTATTACATGAGCAACATCTTCTGATTTTACAATCTGATCTTATGATATAATTTTAAGGACTCTCCAACAATTCTAGTTTTAAAAACGATTTTAACAACCTTGGTATTGAATCTTATTTTTGTTGTATTTCATTTCAATAATTTTATCAATGATGAGTTTATTATCGAATGTTATTAAAATACAAATTAATCATAAACAAAAATAAATAAAAAATTCAACTCACTACTCATTGTATCATGTTTTTTATTTTATTTTTAACAAATAAAAAAGCATTTTCAAGTTAAATATATATTTTTTAACAGGTAAGGGCTATGAATTAATCCCATTGAAAAATCTTTTTGGCTCAGGCGTTGATTAAGCAGAAATTCTATGTACTGAATAATTGAGTTTTTTTGTTTTCTAATGTTGTAAAAAAGATATACCATAAAATAAAAAAAATAATACAATTTAGAGAATTATAGATGATATTTATTATTCGTGATTCACCATTTAAATTGCAAAATTGATAGACGCAACATTTAATAAGAGAGGAGAAAAAAAATAGGAAAGAAAGAAAAAGATTCTGAAAACACACCAAAACTCCGATGATAGCACCATTAGTACTGTTAAAAAAAATCTTGATAAGATGAATATGACAACACCAAAAAAGATCACCAACGGTGAGTAGAATGGACAAGTGAGCTCCAACACCTTTGAACGGCTTGTATGGCCCACTCCAGTCACTATTGGTAACTTTCCTTGGTGTTGTTATATTCTTGTCATCAAAATCACTCCAACAATATTAATGGTATCATCATCGGAGTTTCAATATATCTTCAAGGTCTTTTTATTATTATTTTTCTCCATCATCCCTCTTTACAAATTAAAAGGAAGAGAGAGGAAAAAGAGAAAACAAAAAAAAGAAAGAAAATAACCATGGAAGCACATTAATACTATTAATAAGATCCCAACGAGATGAATCTAATAATACCAAAAAATGCCACAACACGAGCAATCTAAAGGTGTCAGGTTCACTTGTATTTGGGCTGGTTGTGTGACCTATTCCGGTCACTATTAGTGACTTTTCTTGGTATTGTTGATTTATTTCATAGAAATCTTTCTAAAAATACCAATGATGTTATTATCAAGATTTTAATATGCATCCAAAATCTTTTTTTTTCTTTCCTCTCACTCTCCATTTCCTTTTAATTGATGTGCCCAATAGTTTACAATTTGAAAAAGTCCAGATGATACTTACAACTTGCATGGTGTAGATGTCATTTATTATGCTTCAAATAGTATTATTTTTTTAAATATTTTTTACATTATATTTTTTTTTTTTAACTATGCTGGAATCCAAAAAATACTCAGATAAATGCATCCCGTTAACAAACATAATATTCTGACTCCCAAGGAAGTGGATTCAGAGAACAGAACTTTCAGTAAAATTAGAATTGTATCTGTAAATATAGCAGCCTCGCCGTGAGAAAATTGAATCACCAGGGCAGAACAGACCAGAAGAAGAAGAGAACAAAAAAGATGAAGACAAAAGGACACCGAAGAGCTGACCTAAAAAGGGTAGGTGTACTTGTCAAATTCCTGTAACATCCTCGATGATTTCCCCATCACTCAGATGTCCAATAAAAGAAACAAGGACAGGTGCTTCCCCCATTTGGATACCAGAATCATCTTGCCAATCGGGGTTGGCCCACAAACGGCGCCGGTTGGTATGCTGAATTGAGCAGCCCTTGTACAACTATGCCATACTGGACAGAATCTTCCTCTCTCTCTCTCTCTCTCTGGTTTTTTTATTTTCTTGTGAAAAGGTAAAAAGTCATTATTCGAATCTAAATGTCCGTTTAAAATTTTAATCAAATGGGGTATTTTAATGTATCTAAAAATTCATTAAAATATTATTTAGTTTGAAAAAATTATCATTTTAATATTTATTTAAAATTAAAAAAATATCAATTTAATTCTTATAAAATAAAGCCATCGAACTTCAATGCTCCATATTGTCTAAATTGACTATGATTGATATACAATATACAATTTTCTAGGTTGTCTTTTTTTAAATTAAACCATGTTTATTTAAAATATTTTAAAATAATAATTTTTTTATTATATTTTTTTAGTATTTTAAAATTATTTTAATATATTGCTATTAAAAATAATTTTTTAAAAATAAAATTTTATTTTAATACATTTTTAAATAAAAACAATATTCAGCACAACAAACACATATTAATTGAATCATAAATGTCAAAGCACGGAGAATAAGCTC